>NC_133617.1:667748324-668040824 GCF_048593235.1 Sminthopsis crassicaudata
AAGAGCAGAATCCAGTTTCAAACCCAAATTTTCTGACCTTAAATCCAGAATCCTGTCCAATACATGGTTCTGGCTGAAAGGACCTGGAACTTAAAGGGACCTTCCATACAATCTGGAATTGAGCCTTGAAAAGGTTTAAGAGGGGGCAGGAACCTACTTTCAAGATTCAGAAGGTAATCCTCAAGAAAGAGGAAATCAGCCTCTATTTGGCCTCAGAGGGCAAAGTGAAGAACACTGAAAACAGGATAAAGGAAGGAATTTTTAGATCTGATATAATTGGGAACTTACTAAAAACCAGACGGATGCAAATGCACAACAGGCTGCCCTGACAATGGTCTTCAAGCAAAAGCCAGGCAGTTTCTCATCAGAGAGGCTCGAGAATTCCTAACTGGAGCAAAGCAGGTCCAGGTGCCCCCAGCCAGAGATCTCTCCCAACTCTGAAGTTCTTCACTTCTATGAGAGAGTCCAATCCTCTCATTTTACATTAGGGGGCAAACAAGCACAGACGAGGTTCATAGCCAAGGTCACACGGAGAATAAGTGTCAGTCACAGGCTCTGAACGCAAGTTTTTCCAAACCCCTCCTCCTTTCCACTCCATCTCCCCTCCATAATCCTTAGAGACTCAGCACCTGCATCCTATTCCACCTCCAGGAAGCTTTCCACAATTGCCCTGTTAATATGAACCTTCACCCTCCCAGGCTTCACAGAGTCTTTCTAAATGCAGTTGTGTTTTATTTCAAATGCTGGTTTTTGGGGGGTTTATTTCTCCCCTTGCTGAACTTTCACTTTCATTGGCCTGGGACACCCACTTTCCTCATCTCTGCCTCCTGGTTTCTGTAGCTTCCTTCAAGTCCCGGCTAAAATTCCACTATTTGTGGGAAGCCTTCCTCAAATCGTTCTTAATTCTAGGCCTTCCCCAATTGAGGATTTCCTATTTATCCTGAATACATTTTTAATTGTACTTGACTGTTTATATGTTGTCTCACCCATAAGATCATAAACTCCTCTCTTTTTCTTCTTTATTTTTCTAGCACTTAACACAGTACCTGACATACAGTAGGTGCTTAATAAGTGCTTAATGACTGACTAAATCTTAAGCTCCCAAAAAGCAACAATTATGGCTTCTCTAAATAGTCTAACTTCCCTCCAAAGGCCTAACACAATGGAAACTCAATAGACTATTAGTAAACTGAAAGAGCTCTGGTAGTTGGTACAGAGGTTAGAGTCCCTGGCCTGGAGTCAGGAAGACTCATCTTCAATGAGTCTAGCCCCAGACACTTACTAGCTGTGCGACCCTTTACCTGTTTGCCTCAGTTTCCCCATCTAGAAAATGAGCTAACGCAGGAAATGCCAAACCACTCCAATATCTTTGCCAAGAAAGCCCCCAAAAAGGTCATGAAGAATTGGATGAGACTGAATAGACTTGAGGACAGACTCCTTTTCATATCAATCTTTGCATCCCCAGCACGTTTGTACAGGAAGGTCTTCCTACTTCAAGCATTTCATTTTAGAAGAATTACTGAAGAAGAGTTATGACTATAGAGGAAAGTGCTATGCATAACACAAGCGCTGGGTCTTTGGGGGTGGGAAGGAGTGACTTCAAAGGTCCAGGAAAGACCTCTCCCAAACAGCACCTACTCACCAGCCAGAATGTCTACAATTCCACCGGGACAGATTGATAATAAAGAAATGGCTCACTGCCTGCCAGAGGGTAGGACTGTCCCTTGCAAAAAGAAACAGGAAAGATTCTGGGTTTGGGTCCTGGACAGCTGAGCTCACTGACTTGGGACTCTGAAATATACATCTGAGTATACACTGATAGGCAGTAGGGACTCCCATTCTAGGGCCAGATATAATAAGTGATGTGACCTTTCACTGTCTCTGAGCCTGCCCCCCCATCTCACAGATTTGTTGTAAACTTTAAAGGAAAAATATAGAAAATGATGATGATAATAACGATAATTCATTTAAGTTAAAATGATGAATCCTAATGAAATCCACATCTGTTATAATAGCTAACAGGATTCTTAGAGATTAAAAAAAAAGGATTTTAGAGACTACCTAGTACAATCTTCTCAATTTCCAGAAAAGTGTAAGATTCAAGAAGGCAAGAGTGGTATAATGGAAAGCATTGATCTCAAAGTCAAAGGATCTGGATTAAAATCCAGGTCCCACTTACAACTTGTTTTCCTACCAGTCACTGAAAGCCATCTCAATGCCATCTTCTCCAGGGAGCCTTCCTGGATTATCCCAGCTGGTAAGGACCTTTCCCCTCAAACCTCCCATGACACTTTGTGCCCAGGAATATGGGGGGAACATTGGGACAAAAGCACAAGGGTTAGATTGGACAGAGGCAGAGTAGTGGGAAATGCAGAGACAATGGGCTCCCACACTCCCCTGCCTCCATCCATGTCTGGCTGGCTGGAGAATCTCCAGCTCCAGCTAAGGGGATTCTCACAAGCTGCCTCCTCAAGCCCTTGATGACTAAGACCACCTAGCCTGTGTCTGAGTGCTTGACTGTCCTGATACGACCCCAAGCAAGGGCCTGGAGGGGGGGGGCAGTTTGCTGAGCTTGCTGTTCTATCTTCACGAACAGTCTCCTGGGAGTCCTCTAGTGTAAGAGATGTCCTGCCATTCCATCATTCAGTGCCTGCTGAATTCAGTATCAGAGCTGCCTCAACCACACACACAGTTGCCTCCCAAACACATGCAGAACCTGCAGGGGTCTGGAATTAGAAAAGTCAACTCCTTCAAAAGCCCTCCCCCCAAATGGTTTCCTGTCAATGGTTTCCTGGTGCTGCCAAGACTCTTGGGTCCACGCTAAGAGGAGATAGGGGACCGTGAGCTCTCTCCTAAATGCAGCGTAGCCCTCCCAGAGCTCCCAGGGCCCAGCTCCCAGGTGGATGCAGAATGGGGGCAGCCCCTAGGGTGGGGCAGAGAAGGGAGAGGGGAATTTAACCCCTTAAAGCTAACAGTTTCTTCATCCTAGCCCCAGAATTCTCCTTCCCTCATCCCAGGGACAAATCAACACTTCTAACCAGACCAGTCACCCACTACTATTCCTAGCTCCTGGACTCTCCTAACCTTGTCCCAAATCACTCGCCACTTTTGACTTTTTCCCTTATATATTATATATCCCCAAGGGTAGCCTAGGAATGGGGATAAAGAGCTTGTGCTAGTTGGGGTGGGGGAGTACATATAAGGAATTTCTCAAAGCCCCTCACCATCCAGAGAGCCAGTGGAAATAGAGCAGTTCTAAGGGAAATGTTGAAGAGTCATTTGGAGCTGGGGTAAATTACATCGAGACAGCCTGGGGGGGGGGGGGAAGCTGGGGACACTGGAGGGTCAGGTTTAATGGGACTGAGCGTCCTGGGGAATAGAAGGGAGGGGAGCTGGCAGTGGGTTTCTGTTTGGCCATTGGGAGGGAAGGGGAATTTGGAGAAGGAGAAACCTGGGATTCAGGATTTGAAGATGTACAGAAAGAGCAGGAGGTTCCCTGTTGGGATGAGGTCTCAGCAGTTCTCTCTACTGCTTAAGTGAAGAGTTTGGGGGACTGATGGGACTGTGTGCGCCTGTGGTTAGTTGAGCGAGAAGTCCCCTCATATCTGGGGAGAGGGAGGACCAGGAGGGAGGACGGGTTATTGGGGTGTCCCAGTTGTCATTCCACTTGGGAAATCTGGAGGAGGGTGAGGACGAAGGGCTAGGAAGCTGACTAATTGGAAGGGAGAAGGACTAGCCCTAGTTACCAGGGATTTTAGGAATAAGGGTTAGGGAAGACACCTAGTACTCTGGAGCTAAGGCTGGTCCCTGCAGGGACCGTGGGGCTGTCTGCGACGGGTCAAGGTTTGAAAGTGAGGAGGCTGGCGCCGGCTCCGAGCGGGGTGGGGGGCTGTGCTGGGGTGATGGGTGGCAGAGAGGCTTCGGGACGGGACGCCAGCTTGGGCTGACACGGAGCTGGATGGAGGCTGGGGGCTGGGGAGGGGAAGCTGGGGGATGGGAGCGGGGTCCCCACTGTCCTACCATTTTGCCGCCAGCGCTGGGGGCTCACAGGGCCCAGCTGGATCCTCCTCCTCCCGCCCCCGGCACCCAGGGCCGGGCCGCTCCATGAAGCGCCGCGCTGGGGGGGGCCCTCGGGGACAGGGACACAGACCTGGACGTGGACCTCCGGTCTCCGCGCTGCCCGGGCCCCCGGGGCCGCCCCCCAGCTCGGCGCCTGGGGCATGGCCCCCCGGCTGGGGGAGGGGAGGGAGGGAGGGGGAGGGGAAGAGGCTGGAGCCGGAGCTCGGGGGTGGGGGGATGCAGAGAGGCTCAGAGCCCCGCGCCCATCCCGGCTGGGCGGCAACGCGGCGGCGGCGGCGGCAGCTGCGGGAGCCGCGAGCGGAGGCAGGAGATGGATGCGCGGCGGCCGGCGGAGAGATGCAGCCGGCCGGGGCCGCGCACGGAGTCCGAGCCTCTGCGGTGGCGGCGGCGGCGGCAGCGGCTGAAGCCTCCCCGGCCCCGAGCCCCGGATTGGAGGCTCCGCATCAGATGGGGCGGCCGTCTGGACGTTTAAAGGGACAGGCCACCTTTTCCGCCGGCTCCGCGGGCGCGCAGCGAGTCGGGAAGGGGGGAGCTGGGAGGGGAGGACACGCGTGGCGCACTCAGCCCACGCCCACCCGCTCCCGCCCCGCGCTCCCGGGAGTGGGCAGGCGGAGCCTTGGCAGTCTCCAAGACCTGGTCACCTGGCGGAACGAACACGCTCCCGGGGGCGAGGGGCTGGTGATGTCCCCGGGGGGGACCGGCAATCTGCGGGAAGGGGGTAGGGCTGGAGGGGAACGCAGGTCATATGACCCATCCTCCGCCTCCCCTTCAAAGGATCATCCCAGCAGCTGTGTGACCTTGGGCAAGTCCCTGCCCCCTCCCCCGCTAGGACTCAGTTTCTTCCTTTGCAAAATGAAGGATTCGGACTAAATGTTCTCAGGTCTCCTTCCAGCTCGGACATTGTATGAAACCCACGAAGTGCTTTAACCACCCCGTCCCCGTGCCCGACAGCTACTGGGAAGTTCTTCCCGGGTCTGACCTCCTTCTCTCAGGACTCTGGAGCTGCGTGTCTTCAAAGGTCAGCTCCAGGAGACATTGCCCAAGGCCCCACGAACCCCTCCCTCCTCTCCATCCAGTCTCCCAAGTTCATTCATTGCCAAGGCTGCTTCCCTGAGCGGCCTCCACTCCCAGAGACAAGAGCTCCCCACTCCAATCTTGGATAACGGGACGGACTCTGTGTGTGTGTGTGTGTGTGTGTGTGTGTGTGTGTGTGTGTACACCCCGTCTCCCAACCACATGGGGTGCTCCCTTTCTCCAGGGAATTTTTATCTTGTCTAACCTGCTGGGGGTGGAGCGGGATTGGGGTGGGGCAGGGAAACGTGCACACAGGAAGGGTGTACGCTGCAGATGCTTGCTGACTGGTCCTGATGCTCCGTGCCTACTAGTTTTACCAGAGACCGGGATCTGCCGGGGGAACGCGTCCATCATCAGCCAGAGACTGAGTAAGGAAAAGAACCTGGGAGACCTTGGATGGCCCTTCCAGTTATTTATAAAGTGAGGGGCAGAGGATTCTCCAAAATCTCTAACATTCATTTTACATTCTGACATTCACAAGAGGAGGAAACCGAGACCCAAAGGTGAAGGGCTATGTCCAAAGTCGCAAAGTTCATAAGAGGCTCTGTTCTAAGGATCCCTCCATATTGCATGACTTTATGACCCATTCCAACACTAGGGCATTTTCATTTTAATAGAAAAATCCATAAGACAAAGGAATGAAGCTTTTATAGTTGGACTCCAAGAATCAGTAAGCTTGTGGGAAAGCCATTTCAGAAGCAGGGTAATAGTCTACCTCTGTAGGTAGCTAGCTAATTTTCCTATGCATAAGGGCAATTCTGGAAGTAGCTTTCATTCTACTCCCTTTTCTATCATCTACATCTTCCATTGATGAGTTATACCTAACCTGCCTGGATCTGGCATCTGAGTTCCTGTCACGTTATCAAATGCCTGGTGGACATTTTTGAAATGGTCGTTCCACAGGTTCTTCAAAGTCACCATATCCCAAACAAGACTCATCATCTTTCCCCCAAACCCACTCTGAGCTTTTGAATTTCCCATCGCCAGTATTCGGATCAGCCAACTTGGAAAGCTGTCATCACTGACTTCTCACTCTCGGCCCACGCATCCAATCAGTTGCCCAAGCTTGTCATTTCTACCTTTACAACATTTCTGCAGTACAGGTCCCCTCTTCCCTCCACCCATACAGCAACCACCCTGATTTGGGCCATCATCTCCTCCCAACTGAATTATTGCAACAGCTTTCTATTGCAATAGTCTCCTCACCTCAAGTATCACTGTACTCTAATTCATCCTCCACACAGCTGCTAAAGTGATTTTACTAAAATATAGGTCACTCTCCTACTCAATAGACTCCTATGGCTCCTTATCCTTAGGATCAAATATAAATTCTCTTTGGCATTTTAAAGGCCCTTCACAAGCTGCCTTTCCAGACTTATAACAAACTCCTCTCCCTTATGAACTTTTTGGTCTAATAAATCTGTCTTCTTACTTCTCATAGAGGTTATCCCATTTCCCAGCTCTGTGCCTTTGCATTGGCCATCCCATGCGAACAACATAGCCCCCCCCTTCGTTTCTTTCTCTTAGAACCCCTCCTGCCTCTCAAAGGTCACTTTAAATGCCATCTTCTCCATGAAGCCATTACCGACTTGCCCATCTGCTAGTGCTCACTTCACCAATCATCTTAAACCCATTTTCTTTCTATCTAATCTATCTACCAATCTAGATATTTCTAGCTGTAGAGATTTATCTATTTATCTCCTTATCTAGATATATCTATAGAGATGTACCTGTTTATTTATATCGATCTATATAAATGTACACATACACACATTTTTGTCTTTGTATCACCAGCAGCTAACAGCGCTTGGCACTAGATCCTTAGTAAATGCTTTTGGATCAATAGAACAGGCCACTGATAGATGGCCTTTAACACAAATACACACATATCCCTGGTGTCCTTTCAACCAGGAAGCTCTCTCTCCTGTGGGCATGTCCCATATGTAGTTCATGAAGGAACCCATGTATGTAATACATGCCTGTAACAAAGCCTATGCCATATAACAGGGCTGTTTGTTAAAGCCCTGTGCCTATTCAGTCTCAGAGAAGAAAGTCAGCAAGACCCCAGAGAACAGGAGGGATGCTGAAACCTACAGACCGAGCCAGAAAGACAGATGGTGCCCTGAGTGCTGAGTATGAATTAACACATTTGGGTCTGGTTACCTCAGTACTTAGCACAGTGCCCAAGAGGACAGCATTCCAGATTCAGAAAAAAAAAAGGTTTCCTAGCAATCGGTTGTTCCCAAATCCTAGACACAGGTTGGCCCTTTACCTGCATCCCTGAGTGAATCCTAAGCCTGGAACAGGGAATGAGCTCGAACCCTGGTCATGGGCTCTGGACCTTTATCCCATCAGTGAATTCAAAAATAAAATGTGTTAAACAAATATTGGATCCTCACAACAACCCTGGGAGCTAGGAGCTGTTGTTATCCTCATTTTTACAGGAAACTGAGGCAGACAGGTTAACCGATTTGCCACAACCAGTAAATGTCAAGAAAAAATGAATTCAGTTAGAAGTTAGTGAAAATAAGATGAATTCCTCCCCCTCCTCTTGTCCCAATGAAGGACCCTCCAGTTGAAGATCTCAAAGGTCCTTCCTACCTCTAATTCCATGATCCTGTATTTTCCTAATGAGGCCAGAGTCAAAGGAAGAGGGATACTTACAAAATAAAATAATTATAAATGAGCTAGAGGGTTGTGAGACCCAAGGGGTCTGTGAAGGAGACAGGGAGGAAGAAAAGAGAAGAGAGTCCTTTTGCTCTGATTTGAGGGACAGCTCTTATATTTTTTTTCCCCAAGTGCTGTCTCCCAGGATTAAAGGGATCCTTCCCTGGGATCAAACATAACTCTTCCTGTTTAGGTACCATCTAATACTTTCCCAAAACTTTGACATTCTGTTTGGTCTTCACAGCACCCCATTTGACAGAAGAGTAAACTGAGGCTCAGAGGGGGAGGTGACTTGCCCTTGGTCTCCACAGAGACATAGTGGCAGAGCTGGAACTGAAAGTCTAGTCTCCTGACTCCCAGCCTGGGCTCCCTTCCAGACAGTGCTCTAATCTCCTCCTCTCTATTGCTCTTCCATTCCTCCTCATTCCCTCCTTGCTGCCAACCAGCTGCACGCAGGGGGGTGGGGAGATGAAGACAGAGGTTTCCAAAGAAGCCATGCAGATTATTGCTGGCTGGCGTGGTAGGGGGAGGGAACCGCCTGACTCTAGGGAAAGCCAAGGTCATCTCCTCCATGGCCCCCAATGGCCTGACACACCCTGGCCCATCCCCAGCCTCCCACTGTCCCCAACCAAAGGGAGAAGGATAAAGAAAGGATAGTGGAATAAAAGAACCCATTTCTCTCAGCTGAGAGGAAGGGGGTGGGGAGAATAATGCTGATTTTTGGCACTGTCAGACCTGGCCAGAGCCAAAGTAAGACAGAGGAACAGGGAAAGTTAAGCTGGCTGTAGAGGGACTAGGAGGCCCAAGGGGACTTTAGGAGAAAGGAAGTGACTCACATTGGACCCATCAAACCCACTGCCTTCCACTCCTGCTCCAAACCGTCCTATTCCAATAAATCTATAGGGATTTATCTATATCTATATCTATAGGGCAGTAGATAGAGCATTAGGTCATGGGACTGAGAGATCTGAATTCAAATCCAGCCTCAGATACTTACACATTTTGCCACTCTGGGAAGTCACTTTAATCTTGGTTTACCTCGGTTTCCCCAGCTATAAAAATGAGAATAATAACAGCACTTGACTCTCAGGGTTGTTGTGACGATTTATTGAGATGATATTTGTAGAGCACTTGGCACATAGTAGGTGCTATATAAATGCTTATTCTCATCCCTTCTCCTTCTGCATTCTCCTCAGAGAACTCCCTGGTAGGGAAGATGCAATCCCAGGCTATGTTGGAACTCAGATGCCAAACATTTTAGGGCCAAGTCAAGGCCCTAAAGAGGACACAGGCAGTGTGACTGAGTCTCTGGAAGTGGGGACCTAGAGGGGGTAGCTCTAGCTAAAGGGAGCCTAGACTGGCAGCAGCTCCAACTCTAGGCTCCCTGGGCTTGTCTCTTCCAGTCTGAATCAGAAGGATTTTCTGGCCTGCTGCTGCTCCCTAGAGGTTAATGTGCACAGAACTTGGTTCAGGGAAGAAGAAGGAGGAGACTAACTGAGGGAAAGAGGAATCCAAGCCAGGCCAGGGGCCCAAATCTCTCTTTTCTTTCCTCCTCCTTCTTTCCCTGTTCTCTGTCCCCTCTTAAACCACTAACTCCCCGCCCTTCGTCCAGGCCTATGCCAGAAAAATATAGCCAACATTCGGTTATCTGCATAGGTTGGAATCCCGGGATCCAGAATGTGACAGGCCTTTAGCTAATGTTTGTCAAAATCATTTGAATTGGAAAGGATTCCTTTTCCACTTCTGGAACTGTTAAAGTCCCTCTCTCCTTGAAAGGCTCAAATCACATTCACTCTGCTACCTGAAACCTTCCCTGACTTGTCCCCTTCTTGCTCTCACCTCCACCCCAAATCAAAGAGGCTTATCCCCCTGCACAGACCCTAGTCTTTGCACATGTGGCACTATTTGTAAGCCCCTTATGCCCTTCAATAGGGGAATGGCTGAACAAGCTGTGGTATAGGAATGTAATGGAATACTATTGTGCTATAAAAAATGATGAGCAGGCTGATTTCAGAAAAGCCTGGAAAGACTAACACGAATTGATGCTAAGTTAAGAGAGCAGAACACGGCAACAGCAAGATTGTGTGACGATCAACTATGGTGGACTTAGCTTTTCTAATCAATGCAATGATCCAAGATAATTGCAATAGACATGGGATGGGAAAATGCCATTTGTACCAAGAGAAAGAACTTTGTTTTTTCTTCCATTTTTATTGATTTGGATAATATCTCAAATATTTTTTAGATTTTAACATGTCATCAAACATAGCTTTTATTAAAGCTTTTTATTTTCAAAACATATGCATAGATAATTTTTCAACATTGACTCTTGCAAAACCTTGTGTTTCCAAATTTCTTTCCCTTCCTCCCAACCTCTCCCCTAGATAGCAAGTAATGCAATATGTTAAACATGTTAAAATATGTTAAATCCAATATAGGTATACATATTTATACAATTATCATGCTGCACAAGAAAAATCAGATAAAAAAGTTTAAAAAAAAGGAGAAAGAAAACAAAATGCAAGCAAACAACAACAAAAAGAATTAAAAATGCTTTGCTGTGATGCATATTCCATTCCCACAGATCTCTTAGAGAGAGAACTCTGGAGACTGAATGTGGATCATAACATTTTATTTTCATTTTTTGTTTTTTTTTTCTTTTCATGGTTTCCCCCTTTTGTTCCAGTTGTTCTTTCACATGACTAATGTGGAAATATGTTTATTGTCTTGGGGAAGGTGGAGAGAGGGAGAAAAATGTGGAACTCAAAATCTTTTTTTTTTTTTTTCCTGAGGCAATTGGGTGACTTGCCCAGGGTCACACAGCTAGGAAGTGTCTGAGATCAAATTTGAACTCAGGTCCTCCTGACTTCAGAGCTGGTGCTCTCTCCACTGCACCAACTAGTTGCCCCTGGAACTCAAAATCTTACAAAAATAAATGTTGAAAACTATCTTTACATGTAATTTTACTATTAAGTGCAAAACTCCCCCACAAAATAACCATTTCCATCATTGGTTTAAGAAAAAAAAAAAGATTGTAAGCCCCTTGAGGACAGAGACTATTTCTGCTTCTTTTTACATCCTCATTGCTTAGTACAGGGCCAAGCACATAGTTGGTGCTGAATAAATGTTAACTTATTACTTGTCTCATCCCCAACCAGACCCCATTAGATGGAAAATTCTATCTTGAGCATCAGGTCCATAAAGGGATATTGACGTTTGTTGAATGTTGTTGGATTCCAGAGGCTCTCAGTCTAAGAGACAGCCCCCCGAAGAAGGAAATAAAGATGACAGCAATGATTTATTAAGCATTTACCATGTGCTAGGCCCAGTACTGAGGGCTGAGAATATAAGCAAAAAGACATTTCATATTCTCCAAGAGCTTACACTCTAAAGAAGAAAGATAACACATACAAAGAAGCTGGAAGGAGGTGAGGCTGGAAACCAGAAGGAAAAAGGGAATGGAGGCCAGCCAGGGTTTCTCCCCTAAATAGGGCTTCCAGGAGGATCTCATCATTGGGAGAAGGGGTGGGTCTTACAGAGGATGTTCCAGGCTGATGTAGTTACGGCCATGCTCCTGACTCCAAGCATTGCACAGGTCATGCATCTAGCCCTGTGCTCTGCTGTATTATAGAAGGCAAGAGAAAAAGCAATGGAGAGGCAACCCTGGGTTCTGTATGCTATAGGAAGTCAGAGAAAAGAGCAATCACTGGGTTAAAGGAGTCAGAGCTGGCTTCCTCAGATAAGTGGGGCTTCCGCTGAGCCTTAGGGAATTCTTGTTTGTCCTTCATTCCATAAGAGGGCGATGAAATCAGGGACGTGATGCTGTAACATGCAAGTAAACAGAAGTGATGTTGGGCTGTGCAAGGTCACCTGCCTCACTTTCCTCTCCAGAGCACTGGATGCAGTGGCAAGGTATATACCCAAATGACCGGAAATGGTCCTGGGACAGCTGGATGGTGCAGTGAATAGAGCACCAGCCCTGGAGTCAGGGGGACCTGAGTTCAAATATGACCTCAGATGCTTCCTAATTGTGTGACTCTGGGCAAATCATTTCATCCTGCTTGCCTCAGTTTCCTCATCTATAAAATTAGCTGGGGAAGAAAAACCGCTAAGAAAACCCCAAATGGGATCACAAAGAGTTGGACCTGACTGAAAATGACTGCATAACAACAATTAAACAAATCAAACAAATTAAAAATGTGTATAAGGCATCTATGTCATCCCTAGTTTTTTCCAAGCTTTTAAAACCTGGTTCAGATTCAGATCTATGAAAATAAAATATTTCATATTTTCATATCTTATAAAATAGACCTACTGGTCTATTTCTTTTAACAAACTAACAAGTCTACTAATTTAAAACAAAAGATGTAATTCAAGAGCAGAGATGTGACAAAATGTATCCTTACAGACATACACTTTCCCACAGTTTTTGACACCATCTTGAAAGGGACACAGGCAGTAGAAGATACATTATTAGGACGTATACATTGAAGGGAGAAAGGAAATGGCCAACTGCTCCAGTATTGTTGCCAAGAAAACCCCAAATGGGGTCACAAGAAAGTCAGACATGACTGATAAAATGTTCCAACATGAATGTTGAAAACTATCTTTTATTAGCAAAAAGACTTCAGAAAATCATCCCCGGGATAATACACTATGATCAAGTGGGATTTATACCAGGAATGCAGGGCTGGTTTAATATTAGGAAAACTATTAGTATAATTGACCATATTAATAATCAAATTAATAAAACCATATGATCATCTCAATAGATGCAGAAAAAGCATTTGATAAAATACAACATCCATTCCTACTAAAAACACTTGAGAGTATAGGAAGAAGTGGACAATTCCTTAAAATAGTAAGGAGCATATATTTAAGACCATCAGTAAGCATAATATGTAATGGAGATAAACTGGAACCTTTCCTAGTAAGATCAGGAGTGAAACAAGGTTACCCACTATCACCATTACTATTCAATATTGTATTAGAAATGCTAGTCTCAGCAAGAAGAGTCGAGAAAGAGATCAAAGGAATAAGAGTAGGTAATGAGAAAATCAAACTGTCACTATTTGCAGATGATATGATGGTATACTTAGAGAACCCCAGAGATTCTAATAAAAAGTTATTAGAAATAATTCACAACTTTACCAAAGTTGCTGGATACAAAATAAATCCACATAAATCCTCTGCATTTTTATACATCACCAACAAAATGCAACAGCAAGAAATACAAAGAGAAATTCCATTCAAAACAAATGTTGAGAGTATAAAATATTTGGGAATCCATCTACCAAAGAAAAGTCAGGAATTATATGAGCAAAATTACGAAACACTTGCCACAAAAATAAAGTCAGATTTAAATAATTGGAAAGACATTCAGTGCTCTTGGATAGGCCAAGCGAATATAATAAAGATGACAATACTCCCCAAACTAGACCAGTCGATCAGTGGAAGAGATTAGGTACACAGGACAAAATAGGGTACAACTACAGCAATCTAGTGTTTGACAAACCCAAAGATACCAACATTTGGGATAAGAATTCATTATTTGAAAAAAACTGTTGGGAAAACTGGAAATTAGCATGACAGAAATTAGATATGGACCCACACTTAACACCATATACCAAGATAAGATCAAAATGGGTCCATGATTTCGGCATAAAGAATGAGATCATAAATAAACTTCTGATACATCCTAGCTATGTGACTCTGTGCAGCTTCTCAGAACATTTATCCTACTTCAACCTCATAACTTTCTAAGACTGTAAATTTTTTTCTTTTTTTTATTAATTTTATAATTATAACATTTTTGACAGTACATATGCATGGGTAATTTTTTTACAACATTATCCCTTGTACTCCCTTCTTCCCCTCCTTCCCTCCACCCCCTCCCCTAGATGGCAGGCATTCCCATACATTTAAATATGTTATAGTATATCCTAGATACAATATATGTGTGCAGAACTGAACAGTTCTCTTGTTGCACAGGAAGAATTAGATTCGGAAGGTAAAAATAACCTGGGAAGAAACACAAAAAATGCTAACAGTTTACACTCATTTCCCAGTGTTCCTTCTCTGGGTGTAGCTGATTCTGTCCATCATTGATCAATTTGAATTGGATTAACTCTTCTCTATGTTGAAGATTTCCTCTTCCATCAGATACATCCTCATACAGTATTGTTGTTGAAGTGTATAATGATCTCCTAGTTCTGCTCATTTCACTCAGCATCAGTTGATTTAAGTAAGACTGTAAATTGAAGAAGAAATCTTCATGATCTGATTGCTGATTTACATAGATGATAAGAATAAGAAGAGCATTTATATATTGTTTTAAATACGTTCTCATTTTATTCTCACAACAATGCTTTGAAGTAGGTGCTATTATTATCACCCCCATATTACAAATGAGGAAACTGAGACTTAGTGGTTGAATGACTTATCCAGAGGTCACACAGCTAGTAAGTATTTGAGGCAGAATTTGAAATAAGGTCTTCATGACTCCAGTTCTAGTTCACTCTCCATCACTTAACTGCATAAAGGGCTTCACACCAATAAAATCAGAAGTTATACTTTTAGAAGTATATTAAAAAGATATAAAGTGATACAGGCAGTCAGAGGAGAAAGTCATTACTGATTGGGTTTGTGGGATATGACTTGATGTTTAAAGAGTGACTAGGACTTTGGCAGGTAAAGAGGAAAAAAGATATATGTACTAGGCAAGGAGAACTGGCAGCACAAAGGCAAGGAAGGAGACTGAGGGCATTTGGAGGGGGGGAGAACAGGGAGATCACTTTGGGAGGGTGAGTGGAACAAAGTAATATGAGATACAGCTGGAAAGGCAGAGTGGTGCCAGATTGTGGAGGGCCTTTAAAACTAGATTTAGGAATTTGAACTTTACCCAGGAGGCAAGGGAGCCCCTGAAAGATTTTGCACAAAGGAATAGAATAACCAGGTTTCCATTGACAGAAGTATTCTCTATCCCTGCCCTACCTAGAATCTCCATGTGGTTCTAATTTTGGAGACAAGGATGGAGAATTCACTTGGCCAAGTGAGGAAGACAGGATGGGCTGTGAACTAATTCAGGACTCCTAGATCCTGACCAAGCCTCAGATAACCAGAGAGAAGGTTGATGCTATCCTGGATGATTTTTTGTTTGTTTGTTTTTTCTATGCCATTTCATAAAGATCTGTTTTGAAATCCTGGAAATATTTCAGTATTCAACTACTGGAATTAAAAAAAATCTCAGTCATTTTCAGTCATGTCTGAATCTTCATGACCCCATTGGGATTTTCTTGGAAAAGATACAAGAGTGGTCTTTGCCACTCCCTTCTCCAGCTCATTTTACAGATGAGGAAACTGAGACAAACAGGGCAATGCGATTTGTCCAAGGTCAGTAAGTGTCTGAGGCCACATTTGACCTTGGATCTTCCTGACTCCCAGCCCAGTGTTCTATCCACTGAGTCACTTAGCTGCTTGCCAACTTAGATTCTCCTGGTATTTCAATTAAGCATTAGACACATTCTTGGCGCTGAGCAGGGGAAGATTGGGAACCTGGGGAAATTGCTTTTGTCTTCCTCTCAGCCGGACACTGCCCTAAGCCTGCTGAGACTCTGTGCTAACAAGACTCACCTGCCTGGTACTGGGGAACTCTAATGGAGTAGTAGCCCAGGAATCTCTTTGATATTTTTTATCAAAATGGCCAAAGGTATGGATGACCTGACATGCTTTTCAGATTTGTAGATGGCTGGCTAGCACATTGATAGCACTCAAAAAGATCTCCCTTAAGAGAATAACAAAAATTAAAACTAATCAATATTGGGGAGGCTACAAAAAGACAGGAACACTATTACATTATTGATGGAGCTGCAGATTATTCTAAATGTCCAAGAAAACTATTTAGAATTATGCTAAGAAAGTGATTAAAATGTCCTTAGCCTTTGAGCTAGAGATTCTACTATTAAACATATACCCTCGGAACATCAAAGACAGAAACCAAGAACCTATATACACCAAAATATTCAAAGCAGTACTTTTTCTGATAACAAAGTTGATGCCCATCAACTAGAGAGTGGTTAAATAAAGTATAGAGCGTAAAATTTATGGAATATCACTGAGCTATAAGATTTGATGAATGTTAAGAATTAAGAAGAAAGATTTAAGGAATTGATATAGAAGAAAGTAAGCAGAACCACAACACTGTAAATAGAAAAAAACAAACCCTAACTCAGAAACTGAATTATAATTACTAGTATCTTATCCTGTATAAAAGGTGAAAAAATGAGCTTCCCTACTTTTTGTAGATGAGTGTAGTTTTATTTTATTTTTTCCCTTTTTCTTCCCCCCCTTTTTTCTTTTTTCTTTTTATTTTGTATTAAAGCATTTTATTTTTCAAAAAACATATGCATCAATAATTCTTCAACATTAACCTTTGCAAAACTTGTGTTTCTATTTTCCCCCCACTTCCCTGACCCGCTTCGCTAGATGGCAAGTAGTCCAATATATGTTAAATATAGTAGAAATATATGTTAAATCCAGAATATGCATAGATATTTATACAATTATCTTGCTGCACAAGAAAAATCAAACCAAACTGGAAAAATGAGAAAGAACATAAAATGCAAGCAAACAACAACAAAAAGAGTGAAAATGCTATGTTGTGAATCACACTTGGTTCCCACAGTCCTTTCTCTGGGTGTAGATGGCTTTCTTCATCACAAGATCATTGGAACTGCTTGAATCACCTCATTGTTGAAAAGAGCCACGTCCATCAGAATTGATCATCATATAGTCTTCTTGTTGCCGTGTATAACGATCTCTGGTTCTGCTCATGTCACTTAGCATCAGTTCATGTAAGCAGAAGTGTGTTTTTAAGTGTGAAACATTGCATATATACTCAAACTCAGTTTCTTAGTTTTTTTGAATAGTTTTTTTCCCCCTTTATTTTTTTTTCTTGTTAGAATCACTCATTGACCATGCTTGGCGTGGGAGGAAAAGGATATAAAAACAAAAATATTTTAAGATTTATTTTAGATCCATGATATTTAATGGATCAATAAATACACGGAAGTCTCTCAAAATACACATGAACAAAAGCTCTAACAAGTTAGTACAAGTCCATTCAAGAACGATGAAATATAATAGGAGTTTATCGAGAGCTTTGTATTTAAAAACTCAATTTCACAAATACAGTATGGGAAGGGCATGGCTATGGCTACATAACTCTTGATCTAAAAAAAAAAAACTCAGGGTTTTAGTGGGTTGCAAACTCAATATGAGTCAATAGTATGGTACAGAACAAGAAAATGAATGTGATGCTAGGCTGAGAGGGGTAGTGTCCAGAACTAGGGAGGAGAAAGTGCCTCCGAATTCCAATATGGTCAGATCATATGGAGAATATTGTGTTCAGGGTAACATATTTTAGGAGGGAAACTGATAAGATGTAGACCATCCAGAAGGGGGTGAACAGGATGATCAAGGATCTTGACATCACGCCATGTGAGAATCACTCAAGGAAACTGGGCATGTTTAGCTCAGAGAAGAGAAGTTGGGGAAACATAATAGGTTTCTTCAAATATTTGAAAAGCTGACGTGCAGAAGATGGATTAGTCTTCTTCAGTTTGGCGCCAGAGGGCTGAAGTTCGAGCAATGAGTAAAAGCCACAAAAAAGCAAATTTTAGTTTAAGAAAAAACTTCCTACAATTAGAGCTGTCCCACAGTGGCATGGGCTGCCTCAGGAAGTAATGGGTTGGTTCTCCTCAAAGCAAAGTTTGGATGATCCCTTGTTGGGATGTTACAGAAGGGATTCCTTTTGGTACATGGGTTGAACCCAATGGCCTCTGAGCTCCCTTCCAACTTACTCTGCAACCGAGTCTGTGAAAGGAGATTGAGTGTGTGTATGTGGAGGGCAGATGGCAAGTTTAAAGCACATCACTGGGAAAGTATATTCTTAGGAATCACAGGACTCAAGACTTCAATTCTATTTCTGGACTACCTGTGTGGCCTTAGCCAAGCCCTTTGACTTCCTCATGGATTAAACAAGACTTTTGGAATACATGACTTCCATGTTCCTTTCAAACTTTAAATCTATGGTCCATAATAATTGGAAAGCAGTTAGCTAGCAAACCAGAAGGGAGGTCCTGACATGATAGTATCATGAAAGGAGCAGAGAACTTGGAGATAAGAAGCCCTAGGTGTGAGTGCTGTCTCTAGAACTTAACTTTGTGAATTCAAGCATCCTGCTGCCTGCTAAGCCATTTCTGAAGTCCTTCCCAGTTCTGACAGTGATTTTGCAAAAGAGACAAATTAGATTAAAAAAAAAAAAAAGCCAGACTCTTAGAGATGGAAGGAATTTTACTGTCTGACTTGTACTTGAGTAGCAGTCTCTTCTATGAGATTTCTGACAATGACATAGTGCCCATTCTGAGGACAGTTTGGATTGTTAGGAAGTTTTCACCTAAGCAAGCCTAAATCTACCTTTTTTGCAGCTTCTACTTATTGAATCTCCTTAGTTCTGTATTCTGGAGTGAAGCAAGTGACAAATAATTCTCTCTCAAGAACATTCCCTTCGTTTCATGAAAGAGATAAGAGTTCAGTTAAAAAGAAAGATGTTTCATGAAAGAGATAAGAGTTCAGTTAGATGTCAAATAATTTTTTTGCCTTTCAGCAAGGGCTCTCTAGGTAGGGGCCAGCTTGAGTCGAAGCAGGGAAAGGTAGAAATAAGCATGAAACAGGAGACAATGAGGAAACTATCTTGCGAGAAAATGATGCAGTTGAGGAGAGTTGGCTCTTTGGAAGGCCTTGAATGCCAAGTTGAATCTAGGTTCCCAAGCGCTTCGCTCTTCAGCATCCTGCTACTTGGGAGCCTTGAGGCCAAGGGAGAGGAGAAAATAGATCAGGACAAGAGGGCACAGTTAATCTGTTATGTACAGCATTTCTTAGAGCCTAATCAGGGCCTCCTGGAAGACTGGGAGGAGGCCAGAGACCATTTCCCTCCAGCTTTCCTCTTAAAAGCCATTTAAAAAATGCAGTCAGCATCTGGAAACTAAGAAGAATCAAATGAGAACCATCTGCTTACCCATCTATCTGGTTGTGGCACATCGTTCCTTCAAGGGCCACTTCAGCTAATGTGCTTCAAACACTTGCCAAAACCTAACTTCAGATCCCAGAATGCCTTAGAAAGACTTCCAAGGTCACATGGCCCAATCCTTTCTCATTTTACAGAGGCTGGGGTCCTGAGAAGAGCTTTCCTGTGGTCACACCGATAGGAAAGGAAATAAGCTTTTATCCCTCACTATAGGTCAGGCACTGTGCGAAGCATTTCTTATATTATCTCATTTGGTCCTCACAAAAAAATAGCACCTAAGAGTAGGTGCTATTAGAGTCTCCACTTTAGAGATGAGAAAACAGAGGCAAAGAGGCTGAATAATTAGTCCAGTCACACAGATAGTAAGTTTTAGGCTGGATTGGACCTCTGGTTGTTTCCAAGTCTGGCACTCCATCCAATGGATTGCCAGTTGCCTCCTGTAGTTGGGAATAACTACTCATTTCCATTATCTTCACGGATCACTTTTGGATGTGTTATGATGTAATGTTTTGTTATCATTATGAATGTTGGTGGCTTATCCCCCAAAAGAGTTAATACTAAAGCAAGAATATCACATGTTAAGTGCCTTAGAAAATTATGAAACCAAGTGTTCCTGGGCCAAGTTCTTTGCTCTGTCAACTGGGTGCTGGTGTTCCTGTTTTCTCAGAACCCCTCCAACATTTGTTATTTTCTCTTTGTTATCTTTGCCTGCCTGACAGGCATGAAGTGGAACTTTAAAGTTGATTTAATTTTAATTTCTCCAGTTCTTAGTGATTTGGAGCTTTTTTTTTTTTCATGTTTTTGATATTTGAATAGGTTCCTCCTTTGAAAATTGCCTTTTGGGGGCAGCTAGGTAACGCAGAGCACCAGCCCTGAAGTCAGGAGGACCTGAGTTCAAATGTGAACTCAGACATGTAACACTTCCTAGCTGTGGGCAAGCAATTGCCTAAACAAAACAAACAAAAAAAAAATTCCTTTTCACATCCCTTGACTATTTACTATAAAGAATGGCTCTTAAGTCTTATACATTTGAATTATTTCCTTAAATATGTTAGAGAGATGTCTTTAATAGAGAAACTCATTGAAAAGATTTCTTCTTTCTCAATTTTTATATTAACTATGTGCAAAAATTTTTAAATTTTGTAAAATCAAAAATATCTATTTTTATTTTATGTGATCCTATCACTTGCTTAGTCATAAATACTTCTATCCATGGATCTGACAAGTAATTTATTCCTAGTGTATTTTGTATCTAAGTCATGTGGCCACTTGAAGATTATCTTGATATATGGCATGAGGTCTCCTTTTCATGGCTTACATACTTAAGAATTGGTGCTTCTATTTTTTTTCCTCTTCATTATTTGTAATTTGGCTTTCACTTCATCATTCTACTTAAATTGCTCTCTCTAGTTATCTTAGTTGCCAAACCTAATGGCCTTTTCTCAGTTCTTACCTTTCTGGACTTCTCTAACCTTTGATACCATCTTCTCTCTAGGTTTTTGTGGCACTGCCTTCTTTTATTTCCCCTTCTACCTATCTTGACCATTGTTCAGTTTCCTTTCCTGGAACTTTATCCAAATAATACATGGATGTCTCCCAGAATTCTATCCTGGGCCCTCTTCTCCCTTTATACTATCTTGCTTGGTGACCTCATCAACTCCAATGTATTCAATGATTATTTCTATGCTGATGATTCTCAGATCTCTTTATCCAGTTCTAACTTTTCTCCTTCCTTTTGGCTTCACATCTTCAACTTTCCACTGGCCATCTCAAACTGGATATCCCATAGATATCCTAGCCCAACATGTCTCAAACTCCATCCTCCAACCCATTCCTTCTTCCTAACTTCCCTAACAATGTCAAAGGTACCACCATTCTCCTTGTCACCTAACCAATGTCAACCTTAACTTCTTTCTCTCTCAATCCAATAAGTTAGCAAGTCCTGTTGACTGTATCTTATCACCTTACACCTGTACCATTCATTGTAATAGTCTGCTGGTCTCCCTTGCCTCAAGTCACACTCCCAGAAGTACAAGTCCATATTAATTTCCTAATTCAATCAATCAACTTAAATGGCTCCCTATTGCTTCCTGTTTTTGACTTCTAAAGCCCTTCATAACCTCCTTCCTCCCCACCTTTCTAGTCCTTACTCGTTATTCCGTCCCCCACCTACTCCAGCCTCTGATCCAGTAACACTAGTCTTAACACTCATCTTCCTTTCCTTTTTCACTGGCTGTCATGTTTGAATCTCTCCCCCGGCCTCTCTCCTCTCCCTCTCTCCCTTCCTCCCTTCCTTCCTCATTCCCTCCCTCCTTCCCTCCTTCTCTCTCTCTCATTCTCCTCTTTCCTAATTTTCATTTTCTGGCTTCCTTTAAGTTTCAACTAAAATCCCATCTTCTACAGCCTTACCCAGTCCTTAATCTTTGTTTTGGAGTCTCTTGTCTTTTATTTATACATAGCTTGTCTCCTCCATTAGACTATGAGCTTCCTGAGAGCAGGGATTAATTTTTGCCCTTTATATCCCTTGCACTTGGCCCAATGCCTGACATAAAATAGGTCCATAATAAATGCATGACTTAAGTCCAATTTTCAGCTTGCAGTTGTTTCCCTAGCAGTTTTTGGCAAATAGTCCTCAGTACCTGTATAAATGCTGTTAGTGTTACGTCAGTATTTTATGTATAACATAAAATATAAAATACAAATATATATATGTATATATATACATATATACATATATATATATATATACACAGTGTATATATAACAATATATATGATGATTTTTAAAATTAGGATGTTTTTTAAACCAGTATCAAAGTTTTAATGATTGTGTTATAGTACTTTGATAAACCATCTTCCTTCCCTCCTCTCATCCCCTTTTAAAATTAGCTTTGAGATTCCCATGACCTTTGTTCCTTCACAAAAATTGTATTTTTCCCAACCCTATTTTCTTTTGGGAGCATGATGGGCACAACATTGTGTAAGTATATTATTGTTGTTTTTATATTATCTTTTTCTTCTTAACCATTTTGTTAGAGGAAATTTAATAAGGTTTCATGGGATTTAAAGCTGGAAGAAAGCTTGGAGATTATCTAGTCTCTCATTTTATAGAGAAAATAGGCCTGGATGAGTGTCTATTGCAGTGGTCTCTAAAATTTTCTATTTGTACATTGCTATCATTAAAAAATCTTAGAATCTGCACTCCTCAGTATTTCAAAATTAGATTCACATATTGCTTTGACAATAATTAGGAGTCTTATGTCTAAACCAGAAAAATGAGAAAATATTTAATCTTAAGGATTATTAACAATGCCTCCAGAGACTTATTGTGTAGGAGACTTGGGCAGACCTACACTTTAGGTAAGTCCCTTCAGCAGCTAGCTGGAACATGGGCTCCTTCACCCAAGGAGACTAATTAGGAGTGCTATAATAATCCAAATGAGCAGTGACAGCTGCCTAAACTAGGGAAGCAGAGATAGGTGAGATGATGTGGCGATAGAAATGACACAATCTGGTCTGGTCTAAGTGATTACATATGGGGAGTAGGTCAGTGAGGAATCAAGGATGAGCCAAGATTGTGAGCTTGGGGACCCAAGGGAGGTTGGTGCCCTTAACAATGAGAATATTCAGAAAGGGGCTTTGGGGGAAGTGATGAAATCCTTAAAGCAGTTCATCCATGTTTGCTCATCGTATGGATCTGTCCCACCAAAACCAAAAAAGCTGAATATTGGGCTCTTAGCTTCTACCTTTATTGAACACAAAGCCAGCCAAGAGGTGCAAAGGTAAGGGGCATCTGTAGGAGTCTGAAGAATAGCATGCAGGTAGTCCGCAGGGAGAGAGTCCAAATGACACCCATATAGCCTCAGGAGGCTAGGTTATAACTCGAGGGTACCAGGGCAGAAAGGGGGCAGTTGAAAGCTCACAGGCACAGAATGAGCAAAAGTAGGGGGACGCCATTTTGGAGAGAAGCTCCACTATGGGAAAGAATGGGATGTGACCTATCTTCTCATCCTCCTATTAGTCATGAACCTCTTGGGGGATCATCCTAGGACCTGCCACTATGGAGACCACTGACATTTGGGCACAACATGAGTGGCTCAGCCTAGCATTTCTAGTTTTCTACAACTTGGCTCCAACCTACTTTTACAGTTGTCTTTTATTCTACTCCCTTTCACACCCTTTGCAGCAACCCAAGTGGTAGGCTTACTTGGAACACTTTCATGCCTTTACAGCAATGCTCAGATATATCCATTCACCTTTATATGCTGAAGGGAAAAATACCCTTCTATCCGGTGTCTTGTCCCTAACAATCATCCTCTCTCCAGGGATATTCTGAGGGCATATAGAAGGGACTTAATGTTTATTGTATTACTTATGTATGGAGACATTACTTATGTGTGGTGACAGAAAATGCTGGAATTGGAGCCAGGGAGGCCTGGATTCATACCTTGATGTGGAGGGGACCTTTGATAAGTTGCTTAATCTATTTCTACATCTGTCAAAATAAAGCTCTAGTACCTCCTTAGAGGTTGTTGTGAAGCTCAAATGAGATCGTGTATAAAAGTGTTTTGCAAAATTTGAAGAGTTTTACAAATGTTATGGATTATTAGCAGAGTTCAGAAATTATCTAACCCAACTTGTTCTTTTTATAGAAGATCCTGGATCCTAGGCTCTCTAGTTGGAAACTGAGTAGAGAGGTCACGGTGGGAGAGCCAAACTAAGTGGTCAGGTGTCCTGATCCTTAGTGCAATGCTCTTTTAGAGTCTATACCTTTGGAGGTAGCCCTGTATGGCTCCCTGCCCTAGTCTAGCTCTTGATAGCCAAGTCCAGATGTTCCTTCAGTTTGAGTCAATAACCAAGATCACGGAAGAATCCCTTTCTTCAAACCATATTTTATTTCTCCATTTAGCATTAATGCTTTCTCTTGGTAGAAATATTCTTTCCACCTTCTGCTATCATTCATTAATATGATTAACTGATTCAAGCCTTAGCACATTCACCCGTTTTAAACATTATCCGTTCCACTCCATCACATCTGTGGAAATACCTCTTGGAAATTCTGTAAAAAAATGTCACATGATCTATTAAGGAAATCACGGGAATGCACTTATAAAACAGCAATCCTGCACCATCAGAGAATTTCCCCAATTGGTTCATAGTGCCTATGTCATTGATTCTCAGCTCTGCTATGACTTAAGGCATAAGTTAACTTTGGGTAAGTCAGAATCCTCAGGGTGTTTTCTGGTCTATAAGAGGAGGAATTGGTTCTTTCCAGTTCTGGTCTGTGACCCTAACCATGAGTATTTTCAGACTGTATTCAAATTGTTTGGAAAACTGAGCAAATCGTCAGTTTTCTTGGAAACCTTTAAGAAAAGTCAGTATCTTGTATATATTTAGCTGAGTACAATTCAAATCTTCAGGACTGAGAAAACAAAGTTGATGCTTGCCCTGAAAACCAATCTCTTGTGAAAACTTACTTCATGCCACCTCTTCACAACCTGTCCGTAGTGAGGAGTGAGTACAGGAGGTACAAAGAGGTTTTCAAGCAAATACATCATTGCAATGATTCAGACTGGTTTCAATGGTCGAGATGGAGAGAGCCATCTGCACCCAGAGACAGACTGGGGACTGAGTGTGGATCACAACACAGCATTTTCACCTTTATTTTTTTTTTTTTTTGTTTGCTTGCATTTTGGTTTTTTTTTTTTTTTTTTCCTTTTTGATCTGATTTTTCTTGTGCAGCATGATAAATATGGAAATACATTTACAAGAATTCCACGTATAATATATATTAGATTATTTGCTGTCTAGGCAAGAGGAAGAAATTTGGAACACAAAGTTTTGCAAGGGTGAATGTTGAAAATTATTCATGCATGTTTTGAAAGTAAATTTTAAAAAAATCATCAGAGAACCACTTGAAGTACAGGACAGAAAACATGCCTACCTACTGATCAAAGGGAAGATGACAAGAATGGATTCTAGCAATATACTTTCTCCTTACATCTTTTTTCAGTAAATCCATTTTGACCCCACTGATGCCTCCTGCTACTGTCCTCCCTCCCTCACAAAAGCTGTTTACACTTCCTTTGCTTCTGCTTTCTCAGCAATCCAGCTTGAACCTTCATTCACTGGAAACTAATCTTTCCAAAGTCATCAATGATCCTTTGCTCTAGCCTGCACCTCTAATCTCTTCCCTGAGTCTGGGCTCTGAAAGCTCACTTTTTATTATCCAGACCCAGCATACTATTTCCAAGATCCTTCCATACCATATGGAGGGTATGTGTATCCCTCCCCCACACAGACCCTTTTCCCACTCTAGCTCTTAGCAGTTATCAATACTCCCATGCTTGGACAGGACATGTCAATCAATACCCCCTATTCCAACCACATTTCCTCTCACCCTCCTAGTCCTGGTGCCCCTTCCCCTATATGTATTATTTTCCCCTATCAGGAGGTAAGTTACTTAAAGGCAAGGTCTGCCATCTTGCTTGTATCTGTATCCTGAAGCACTTAGCTTAGTGCCAAGCATGTGTTCCAATTCCTGTGTACATGAATATATGTGTGTGCGTGCGTGTGCGCGCACGTACACACACACACAAAACCACCCCTATTATCCTGTATGACCTGTTCCTGGTATTTTGGAGGTGCTTAATAGATAGTTGAATGAATGAATGAATTCCTAGATGACAACTAATGCCATGTATCTGGACAAATCTAGTATTCCCAATGAAATTTGGACATCTGAAAACAAGTCTAAAAGAACTCAACCGACTCCAGTCTTGTCACAGAATTTGGGGAAACAACCTTGAGTAACAAGGAGTGAAGAGTACCATTAAGCAGTTTGTAGGCCATACTCTTCATAGATTAAATTTTGTACCTGAAATTCTTTTAATTCCATCCATTTATTCTAGTTCTCAATTATGAAAACTAGAATCATCAACTGTAAAGATATGAACAATTCCTGACCATGACAGAATGTGCTCTTTTCCGTTTCAGGAGAGAATAATTTGGAGCCTTGGAAAGGAAGAGGAAAAGATGAGACACATACTAAGAGACTGGGGTTAAGTATATTTTTAATTTCTACAAGGTCTCCTTCAAGGAATAGGGAAATTTACTTTGAAATGTATATAAATCAGTTCTTTTCCATATGTACAAAAGTATCTTCTACATTTCTGAATGCTACCAGCTCTCAAATATTCCCTTTCTAGTAAAGGTGACATAACAAAAACAGCCTGATGATGCACTTTCTAATAATAATACACAACATAATTGAATTTTATTCAAAAATAATTCCAAAATACAGAACAAGTTCTTTAAGAAGAAAAGCTATTTCTGTAATTTACTTCAGTAAACATGTGAGCTGAATGCTGCAGCTAAGGGATGTCCCTTGTGAGGGAGGAAAACAAGCAGTGCTTCGGTTCAGTATAAAAATCCACTCTGGGCTGAGAGATACATGGAAGTCCCAACCCAAGGGTAACTTTTACTTTCACCTAATTAGATCTGGCAGTTTCTATCTGAGGTTCTGATTGTGTTACTTTCTGAGTTGTACTTAGTTTGTCTTTATCCCAGTAAACTTTCTGAAGACTTTTGGTATGACATAAGCATTATTGTGCACTTAACATGAAATGTCTGGAGGGGCCTGGTAGTCTGAATTAAGTATTTTTCCTAATAAAATTTTATTACTAGTTTGGTAGTCAAACAATTTAAAAAAAACCAATTTTCCATAACATGGTAGTTTTCAAGACAAGATAACCTCTCTTTTCTAATCCTTTAAACTGCCATGCATGCCATGGACACCCTGTTTTGTCCATCTTTTACATTTCAATATGAATTGGCAATTAAGTACAACTAGAAAAAATCCAATCAAAGACCAAATCAATTACACCAATTTTACCATTTACAAAAACAAACAAACAAACAAAAAAAACCAAATGGTCAATTTTTTTGTGTTCTGAAAGTTATGAAGGCCTTAAAAAAAAAACCACACACTGTTGCAACATTATTTTTCAATGCCACTCACAAATGCAAGGATGTTATTTTTTAAAGTCATAGAAATTCATTCCTTAATACAGAAGCTTTATACAGAGATGTATTTCCAGACTGGCTGGATCACTTTAGTGGTGTGTTTCTTTTTTTAAAGCACTGACAGGAGAAACCTGCTTCTGTGAATGCTTTCAGCAGGTACACCAATTCTATTCAGTAGGTCTAAGGAATCAGACTGCCATGCACAATGGCACTGTCAGGGGACATACAGAATATAGCAAAACTTGGAAGAGAATTGAAGGTACCACATCCCAGAAAGAACTATTTAGGATGCCATTATGTTGCAAAGACAGTTCATATTTTCCCCCTGTGCTGCAATTGTAATGTACAGTATATAAGGCCAACATATTAAGGAGGCACCAAGGGGCACCCAAGCACCAGAACATGGACTGAAATGCAACTTTTTTCTTAACAGGTTAAACTTCTAACAATAGTCTTTTTCCAAAAAGTAGATAAAACGTTAATTTCTCAGGGATGGTGCATCCAAATATGATATTTACAGTTAAGGCTAGTTGCTATTCTTAAACTCACCCCCTGGCTCACAGTATAATTATGATCATATGATGTTTTAAGATCATCACTTTTTGCATACCTTTGAGACAGCAAAGAATAGAGGAATGAATTAAGAACCTTGGAGGCATTACTTTGTATTCCCTGGCTACTACTGGCATCAAATTTGTGTGGTTTTATTTCTGAAAGTACGTATGTACAAGACACCACTGAATCGGTGTATAAACTAGTTTTGAAACTTCAATCAGTTTAATAAAGAGAAATCGCAGCCTCTGACAATTCTCCTTCACAGTTCTACTCTTGGCAGCTGAGAAACTAAAACTGACTGAACAAAAGACCAAAAAGTCCAAAATATGAGTATTTTGGGACAGACTTTAAATAATCACAAAATTTACAAAAAGATAAAATCTAGTGAAGGGGAAAACCTGATCTCGGAAAATAAAGCCAATTTTCATAGTTGGTTACTGTGAAATGTGGCAAAAACAATCTCTTAGTGACAGATTTACATACTTTTCAATCTTTTGTTCACCACTGAAAGAACTCAAGACTGATTAAGTGGAGTCTGGTTTCCCTTGATTTCCATTTGATCCTGAAGAATAGAACAGCAGACTGACTGCCATTACATTTTTTCACATATTGGATACTTTTCAAATAAAAATATAATCAGCACCACCAAAGGAACTTCTCAGCTGTATCGGCTGCTTTCACTGGGGCTCCGGTGATTAGAATAGCTTCGGTCACTTTCGCTGTCAGAGCCATAAGATCTACAACTCCTGGACAAAAAATAAATAAATAAACAAACAAATAAATAAATATAAACAACCCCTTAATTTTAAAACTACAACATCCTACTCTCATAGCTTCCATTTAAAAGTAGTCTGAAACAATGATCTTGTGATGAAGAGAGACATCTACATTCAGAGAAAGGACTGTGGGAACGGAGTGTGGTTCACAAAGAGCATTTTCACTCTTTGTTCTTGTTGTTTACTTATATTTTATGTCCTTTCTCATTTTTTTCCTGTTTGATCGGATTTTTCTTGTATAGCAAGATAATTGTATAAATGTTTTTATATATATTGGATTTAGCATATAATTCTACTATGCCTAACATATATTGGATTACTTGCCTTCTAGGGAAGGGAGTGGGGGGAAAGGGAGGGAAAGCTGGAACACAAGGTATTGCAAGGATTAATGTTGAAAAATTATCCATACATATGTTTTGATAATAAAAAATTTTAATTAAAAAAAAAATCAGTCTGAGAGCACAATTCTCAACACACTTATTTACAAGACAGACATAAAACTAAGATTATCAGAAAAGAAGATGAAGGAGGCAGGAGAGTAGCCCAGTAATGAGAGCAGAGTAGGCCAACTATGGGACTCTCCATCATTTCTTACTTTAAGAGAGTAGCACTGGACTTAAAGCATAAGGAAAGAAAGGTCATATACCAAGAAATTCTTTGCAAGTATATAAAAATACAGCAGAATTCTGATTTAATAAAGTAATTCACAATCATATGTATATATATATATAAAAGCTTTCACTTTTAATTTTTAAAATGATTGAAAAAAGAAAAATGATTAAATGAAGAGAAACAGGTGAACCAAGAGTTAACCTGGGATCAGTGACTTCAAAGTGTGAAAACCTAGGGCAGCTATTGGCCAAGACAGAATTTACTACTATATCTACCAAGTACTAGTTTAAAATAGGTACTCTAAAAAGAATCATTACCATGTCACTGTGATGCTCCTTTGATGTATTAGCAAGGTTTTTTGACTGAATAATTGGTTCAAGCAGCTGATCGCTTGATCAAAGTAAATAATCACAGCATTTCCTTTTAGGTTCCAGTTTTCTCTTCCAGTTTTCTAAAAGCATTTGATTTTGTCAGCCTTAAGTATTTCTAAGAAATGGCCCTGGTGCAGAAAGTGGGACATGGTTTTGTTGCTTTACTCTCAATTACTTCCAAAATGAATGTTTGGCCAAAAAAAGCATGAATATTTAAAAATTTACTTTAAAAATTAACATGAATAAAAGCAAAAGTTAACTGTGATCTAGACATTTTTAAATTCAAGATTTAAAACATACTATTTCTGCACTCGGTAGTTATTCCTCCTTCTTGACACAATAAGGATGTAATTTCTTAACATAACTATGCAAAGAGTTACCTATAAGGACTTCCAAGAGTCCAAATTATTGACACTGACCTGGACCGCCTATTATAACTCCGAGATCTTCTGTAACTGTCACTCCTTTTGCTCCTACTTCGACTGCGACTTCTGCTATAGTAGCTGTCATAAGTGTAGGACCTACTTTAAAAATTAAAAACAAACATTTAAAGCTTTTCAGAGGTAATACATACATACATACATACACTGCTTTAAGAAATTCATAAATTATACATGCATAGGGTTTTATCTTGATATACTATATGGAGAAAACACAGAAATAAACTGTGTAGCAAAAAAAAAATTCTCATTAATGGGAACACCAGGTTTGTCATATTAAATATAAAAATATTAGCCACTTTTCATAATAAAAAGGCACTACAAAATTATTATAAGTGAAATATTGATTGAGGTTAAGAGAGCTTATTAGGCAATTATGTTCCATAAAAACCTGTCATCACAATTTTAAATCAGCTGTTACTTTTTGATATCTCCTTTCCCTAGCCACCTCTCTCCTACACAGTACTTATAGTCTACCCCAAAGAACATAAAACTCCTAGAGGTCAAAGAGTGTCTCTCTTTTTATCAGTATTCCTCAAATTTCAGGAACTCAGCCAATGCCTAAAGATAATGTGTTGAATATCTGCTTTGTCTTTCATTCATCTATAATGCATTGATGCATAAATTTTCCGAAAGCCTTTAATTTTTAAAAAACAACTCTATTCAATTTATTTTAATTTTGAAGAGGAATATTTTAAATGAATGAATTGTGACATAAACAACAATATCAGCATCAATGGAGGAGTGTGGTATAGTATATACAGCTCCAGCCTACACTCCATTTTACCAACTGCATAATCCTGGATAAATCTCTCTTTCTGAGCCTCCATTTTTATCAAAACTGATTAGGGATAATAAGGGATAATATTAACTCATGAGGTTGCTATGATTAAAGTATTCTATAAGTTCAATTCCATGAATATTTAACAAACACCTACTAATTGTTAAGTTCTGTAGTATGTGCTGGAGATATAATGACAAAAATGAACAGTCCCTGCCCACAAGGGGGGTAACATGTATACAGCATATATACAAAATAATTAATGGGGGAGAGAACGTAAATCTTTGAAATTCTGTAATAATGTCAATTATCTCGTTATTACATAAAAATGCAATTCAAACCTGGATCGACTGTGATGATCATAAGAGCTGCTCCTAGATCGGCTTCTGCTGTATGTCCTACTATTGAATATTTACAGGGAAAAATTTGGTAGATCAATTAAAATGGGCTATATATATATATAATTACAGAAATCCAAATATTTATCAATCAGTAATAAAGTAAACTCAACGACAAACTTCTAAAATATATAGCTATGCAATTTCTATTTTAGTCTTGAAAATACAGCAGCATTGTACATCAAAGACCTATTATTGCTTACCAACTCTTCTGTTTGGATATTTTCAAAACACAGGTACTACATAAAATGCTACGACACTAAGTTTGCTACTAAGTTTGCTATATCTGGCATTGGGGTGGGGAACTAATAAAAGTGGATAGAAGGGATCTGCAGACCATGTGAGAAGGGAGCTGTCATTTTTGCAATGGGTCTGCAGAAGCAATGAGAAAGGACCTAGGGAACAGCTAGAAATGGGTATGGGAACTGGAAGGTTCTGGGCTTGAGACTCTGTGATGAGAATATCAAGTTCTTTTCCTTAACAGTTTTCCCAAGTTCTCCACCCTAACAAAACTGATACCAAAAACCATGCACCCACCTATACCTTCTTATTTTCTACTAGTGATCAAGAAGTATATGCAATTAGATTAAAAAAAAAAATGGGAAGAACATGAAGACACCCAGGGTCTGTATCCTTGGTTCCCTTTCTTTGCTCCCTAGGTGAAGAGTTTGTACTTTCCTTCTCCAATACAAGAACATCAGAATCTAGATAAAGTAATTTCTTTATAGCCTTTCACCTTGTATTTCAGTTTAATCATCCTTTGTCTAGTGTTCACCAATCACTGCTTGCTCCTCTCAACAACTTCCAATATGCTTAAATCTTTTTATAGATATTGGGAAGAGATAACAGCAGTGATTGTAGAATGACAGTATAGATTGAAATCAGCAAGCATTCACAAGAGCCTACTATATGCAATATCTAATACCATTTAAAAAATATCCATGTTACAGAAACACAGTGTTCTTTATGAGACACACTTACCTGTGGCTTTTATAACTGTGATAAGAACTACTACGACTTCGTGATCGATCTCTACTGTACCATCCTCTGCTCCGACTTCTAGAATAACTTCTTGAACTATAATTCAGAAATAGTTTGAGATATGAATATAGCAACTAACATAAACATAACATAAAGTAGCTCAAATGCTTTGTAGTACAGTTTGAAATGTGATACTACTACTCTGAAAGTAATGGATTTCCCATCACTGTAAGTCCGAATAACATTATCTGAGATATTAAAAATGGACTTCCCTTTACATACTGTTTAGGTTCAGGCTAGACAAATGGCCTCTTTAGTCTCTTCCAACCCTAATATTTTGTGACAACAGAACTACCACACCTGGTCTCTAGTTTCTCATTCTCTGATGTGCAAATTTAATAAGCAGAAATGGTGCCAAATAAAACAAAGATAGAAGTGGCATCTTTACTACAATCACAGAACTGACTAAAAGGTACAAAATATATATTTTTTAACTACAAAAAAAAATATGATCTAATAGAACTAGATGAAGCTATCAAAGTTCTCTTGCAATAAAATGCAATGAAAAGATCACAAAATATTCTCTGATAAATCCAAGAGGTAACTTTTGATTATCAATACCAAAAAAAGACAACACGATAAAGATTTGGGATCCTCTTGTTTCTGGATAACACTGTGCTACTTACTTTTAAGCCTGGAATGTTATAGAGCCTCCTGGGTGATATAAACACGCAAGACTTTAGCCTAACCATCCACAAAGAAAAATATCAAGTGAATAAAGAATACCTATTATCCAGAGTATGAAATACAACTAAATGATTAATCCATTGAGCTAGTCTATGAATCCACAATTAGGACAAGACCCTGCAGGTGGATAATGCATAAGCTACATCAGAATCAAAGAGGAAAAAGAAACAGGGTTAGACTATAGTTGAGAAACTACATAGAACTTTCAATAATCCTGACTTCTTGCTTTAACATAAAAAGCCATCACATGAGAAAACAGATTCATCTAAGTACTGAAATATAGTATAAGGGGATGGGTAATGAGAAATAAAATATTAACAGAAGGAAATATTTTTAATAAGGAACCAGAAAAGGAGTCAGTCAACAACTTCCCATTACAATGCTCTTCCCTAGCCTTCAATAATGATAGTTTCATTCTTTTCACTATATAGACATTTATGGAAAATTTCTTCTTCCTTACTATTGGTATCTTCACCTAGAAAAGTGTACAACTTTGTCAACTTGACTATCTGAAGACTATTCTTAAAAATGATTTGTTTAAAAATTTTCCTTCTAAATAAATCTATACAATTATTAGGCAAGTCATAACTTCTATGGAAAAAAGTTTCTTCATTTATAAAATGAGGTTAGACTAGGTGATCGTGAGATCTCTTTTTAGTTCAGGTGTCTCGCAACTCTGACATTCTATCAAATAGGCGAGAGGGGAGGAAGGAGAAGGGGGAATGAGAGGAGGAAAACAAAAATCAGAAAATTGCTCACCGATAAGAATAAGTAGAACTTCGAGATCGACTTCTTGAGTGACTATAGGAGATAGACCTTGTTCGATGTCTTGATTTGGTTTCAGATTTACTTCGGGACCTACTTGGACTCCTGGATTGGCTATTGTCATCTCGGCTGGGAGTCTGCTCATCACTAGAGCTCTCTTGATTTCTTGGTCTCCGGTTTAGTCGTGCAGTTTTTCTCACTTCATCAAAGAGAGAACCAGGACGAACTTTGTTTTTGCTTTTGATTTCTATTCTCAGACCTTGTGGTTTTGTGTCAGGTACAGAAGGTAAAGTCTTAATTTCCATAGTACTGGAAGTTGTAGTTGCTGATAGATTACCCACACCTTGTAAAGGCTTCCATTTATTATCAACTATATTACTCTGACTTCTTTCACTCACATCTGACTTAACAGTATTTTCAACAGTAGTGGCAAACCCAAGATTACCACCATCCTGCTTTCCTACTTCAATTAGAGTCTTGCTCTCAGTAACATTGCTTTCTTGATTAATAACCACAGTTTCTAGATTTTCATTCTGCAAATCTTGGTTTAGGGTAATGTTTATATCTGGAGTACCAAAATTCAGACTGCTTGGAGGGGAAATCTCTAACTTTACAGGTGAATTGCGTTCTGGAGTACAAATCTCCATATTATCATCTGTCTGTACCACATCTTCTGTTCCACTCTGAATGATTTCATCATGCTCATTATTTTTTTGGGAAGTAGATACATTTTTTTCAGCATTTAAAATGCTGGTAGAAACACTGGGTTTACCATTGTCTTTAGAAAGTGGATTAGAATCTGCTGAGATATTAATCATATCATGTTTGCCTGAGTGGCTGCTGTCACCACAAAGTTTCTCAGTTTTCATATTCTTGTCTTTAACAATATCATTATTTTCAAAATCTTGTTTTTTCCCCTTTATATCCTTGGTAACTTGATTTTCATTAATCTCCTCTTCTTCCTCTTCACCAAATTCCAGTGGAGGTTGCCAATGAAACATTTCCTTTCGTTTCTGAACCTTGTGTTTTTTTTCTTTTTTTCCTTTGGATTTCTCTTTTACTTTTTTAGTGTGTTCTTTTTTAACATTCTTCTCTGATCTGTGTTTGTGTTTCTTTGATTTTCCTCGATGGTTTTCAGAATTGGAATGGGAGCTCTCTGAAATGGAAGATGATAGGTGCTGTCTGCTTGACTTCCAAGCACTCTCACTATCTGAAAGGATGTTTCCTGAAGATTTTGGCGTGGGTTTGGCCTTGACATAGGTCTCAACAAACTCTACATCAGATTCTGATGTAGCCTCCCCTTCTTCTTTATCAGAAATTGGCCTAGAATCTTCCTTACTTTTATTTATTTCTCGCTCTGAATTAGACTCAGAGTCCCATCTACTGCCAGCATAATTCTTCCTTTTAGATTTTTCTCCATTGAGAAGATGGTCAGATAAATTCTCATTCAACATCTTCCTTTTGGAATGATCACTATCCCACTCACATTTTGATTTCTCTTCATCTCTGTTAGATGATGCATTTTGTTCCGGTTTCTTATTATTGATGCCTTCTCCTTGGACATGTTTATCTCTTTCCAGGTTTGGCTGTGTAACTTTCCCACACGACTGTTCACTATCTGAAGAATAATCTAAAGATGACTTGCTTTCACTATCTTTTCTCTTTCGTGAGGATTCACCACCACCTTTGGCATACTTATTGTTAAGTGTTCTTTCAGAGCTACATACGTGCCTTTTCTTTGAATCATTAATATTCTTCTCATTGACTCTAGATTTTCTTTTTGCTCCTCTTCCATCATCACTGCTAACAGAATATGAAGATGACCTACTATATCTGGACCTATCACTGTATTTACCATGTGAATGGGATCTGGGAGTTGACAGAGACTGAGACCTTGAATGAGAGCTAACTGGACTCCTTGATCTTGTGTATGATCTTGAATAAGACCTACTTCTAGAAGACCTGCTTCTTGATCTTGGCGAACTCTCTGAACTTCTATCACTATGATATTTTGAATAACCACTCCAATCACTATCTGAACTCTTTTCCCTTTTACGATAAGAGGATGAAATACTGGGCTCTTTTACATTTGTTAAGCTGTATGTATTTGGGGGAGGAAGTAAATGTGTCGTCTTAGCCTTCATTTCTTGAATTCGTTCATAAGAGGGCTTCCAGGGCTTCTGTCCAGGTTTCCATCGTGAAGGTGGAGGACTATCACTTAGAGGTATTACAGGAATACTCTCAGCTACTATTGGCTGCACAACAACCTTGTCATTTGGTGCCACTGCTGCTCTTATGGGTTCTGTTTTGACTGGTTTATTTTCATTTAATCTAGGGGCTGTACTTCTTGGAGATTTAGACGTTGTTCTCCGACACCTGGACTTGGAATTAGATCTGGACTTTGACCTACTTTGAGAAGGTGATGAGGACTTTGATGCTGTTCTTGACCTAGAGCTTCCCTTGGAATATGAACGGGATTGGGATTTTGACCTGTAGTATGAATGAGAATCTCTGCTATATTGGGTTGAAGAGCTTTGTTCATCTTTGTCAGACTTGGACCAGCCCCTCTTAGATGAGTGCTGAGATGATGATGATGAATGAGATCTCCTTTCTCGATCACAAGGAGATTTCATTTGCCGGATTGAAGATCTAGAGGATTCAACATTTGAAAGTTGAGAAACTTTCTTTTTCTTGGTTGGTTTGTGTCTCTTGCAGTGTTTCTGCTTTTTAGCTTTCTTTTTATGTTTTACTTTTTTCTCTTTTCTGTGTTTTTTGCGATGACTGTCAGAATGTCTTACTGTACTAAGATCAGAATAATAGCCATTATATGACCATGATCTTGATCTTTGAGACAAGCTTCTTTCATCCCACCGGCTTGAACATGGGTCACTTAACCTATAAACAAGGATACAGAGTCAATGTATCATTTCATTAACTAAATTTTTTTTTTTTAATATTTCAAAGTTAAACACAATAAGTGTTTTGTTTTTGTTGAGGCAATTAGGGTTAAGTGACTTGCCCAAAGTCACACAGCTAGGAAGTGTTAAATGTCTGAGACCAGATTTGAATTCCTGACTTCAGGGCTGGATTTGACTCTATCCATTGCGTCACTTAGCTTCCCCGTAAAAGTATCCTTTTAAAAAAAATTCTAGGTTGCTACTAAAAAACATTTCACTACCAAAACCATGAATAAAACTTTAAGAAACCCTTGTAAAAAAAATAAAATTTAAAAAATACAGATTCTCTAGTGTCATAGAAAAAATAATGTAAAGAATTTAAGGCTTTCCTCATAAGTAATGCCAATAAAATAACACAGTATAATGAAAAGAGCTCAAGGATATGATTTCACAAGTCTTGGGTCTAAATTCTCGAGGTACTACTTTTTTGCCCATGTGACCCCTGAGCAAATCACATTAATTCCTCTAAGCCTGTTTTTTCACATGAAAAAATGAGAGATTGGACTAAATCTCAAAAATCTTTTCCAGCTCTAAATCCTATGTATATTATCAATTCATGGCCTTCTTACAAAGCAGGACTTTACCTAATGGATAATTTCACAAACATCCTCACTTCAGCACTATCTTAGACCAAATTGCAAATGCTCTGGGGTTTCAGGAGTGTATGTCTTGACCAATTATTCTAGCAAAGACATCATTCCTTAAATGGATGCCAGATATGGAGTAGAAAACTATGCTTTGAAGTAGGATGTAAGTACAATGCATGGTGTGATAAGAGCTGACTTTCAAGTTAGACAATATACAATCAAGTCCTGGTTTGGATACTTAGACTTAGTTCTTCCTTGGCTCTAGTTTTCTCACCTATGAAATGACTGGGCTGAACTAGATGCTTACTAATTTGATTATTTACTTATTAAATTATAATTCAAGCATTTACTTAGTGAGTACCTACTTTGCCCTGGTAACATCTTAGTCAATGAAAATATCAAACAGTCCTTGCCCTCAACAATCTTACATTCTTTACATTTAATACACTTACATAATGGAAGGAAAACACACATACACACACACACATGAAGAAACAGAATTTACACCATAATTTAAGTTTTGCAAAATGCTTTATAAATATCATAATTTGATCTTCATAGCAATCATTTTAGGGAAGTACTTTTATTACCCCATTTACAAAGGAAAAGAAGGCAAATAGAAGTTAAATGAATTGCTCAGAACCCAACTGCCATGAAGTGTCTAGGCTGATTGTGAACTCCGCTTCTTCCTGATTCCAGAAATACTAAATATTTTCAGTGCAGAGAGAGCTCACCATAAGACCTCTAAAGTTCCTCCAGTTCTAAAACTCAATATCCTAACACTTCTCTACACTATAGCAAGGAATCTGCTTCACAGATTCGAACCAAGCCCCAGAGAAGAAAAGTGGCCTACCCAAAGTCAAGTCCCCTTGCACTGTCACCCACTGGCCCAGCACTCTTTCTACTGGGCGATGTTGTCTCATTTGCTATCAGATCTTCAGAAATATATCTAGGGAACACCTTTTTACATAATTAAAAAACAAACAAAAAAAATTTATCATCATACCAAACTGAGTACAAAGTCAGAATCTTTATATATATACATATATATATATACATACATATATATATACATACATTATATATATATATTTCAGAGAACCCCCAGTTATCTCACTTTCATGTAGTTTATCCCTGAGATATGTGCGTGTTGTGTGTGTAGTATGTTCCTGTCATTATTTCATATGACATCAATCTAAGATTATGACTCCTAATGGAAAGGGTCATTTCGACTTCCGGCCAAGATGGCGGCGTGGAGGCAGACAGCTGCTTGAGCTCCTCGTTTTCTCTCAGAACTTACTTCATGACAAGCCTCTGACTTAATGCTTGACCCAGAAAGAAATCCACAAATAATCACCAAGAGAAGACATCCTTGAAAGTCGCCAGAGAAGGTCTGTGTTTGCTCGGGGGAGGGTCAATCAGACTGGGCGCAGACTAAGGGCAGACAGCCAGAGCAAGACAGACATCTCACACAGCTCAGACCCGAGGGGGAGGGGTGTGATCTCTGCCGTTTCTGTGAAAGGGCTTTTGCCCCAGTGTGGATGCTCCGTCTTGGCAGCAAGCCAGGAGCGGTGGAGAGGGTGTAAACACCGGAGGTGAAGATTAAAACCCCAGAAAGCCAGCATCTCTCAGAGCCCGGCCACCCCCAACCCTCACCTGGACTGATTCAGTGTGTTCTCAGAGCCTCAGAGCGCAGACTCAGTACAGTCATTGCTGTTCTGTTAGTGGCTCTCTGCTGCCCTACCCCCAGTCTGTAGAGGAAGCCCATTAATACCATCCAGCCCTATCCCCCGCAAAACAGACCAATTGTTTCTCTTGTCAGTTTGTTTTCTTTGATTCCTACTCTGACAAAATGAACAAAAAATTCAAAAGGGCTCTAACCATTGACAGCTTCTGTATGGAGAGGGAGCAGACTTCAAATGCTGAGGAGACTAGGAACAGACTGTCCCCAGATGTATCCCCTGGGAGGGATATAAGCTGCTCCTCAATACAAAAGAACCTCATAGAGGAAATCAAAAAGGCTCTCACAAGAGACCTGGAAGAGAAATGGGAAAAGGAAAGGGAAGCTTGGCAAGAGAGCCTGGAGAAGTCATCCCATGCATTCAAAGACAGAGTGGATAAAGAAATCAAATCATTGAGAAACAAGATTAGTGAGCTGGAAAAGGTAAACAACTCCAAGGAAAACAGGATTAGTGAGCTGGAAAAGGTAAACAACTCCAAGGAAAACAGGATTAGAGAGCTGGAAAAAGAAATCAGCTCTCTAAAAAATAAAATGGATAAAATGGAAAAAAATTCCATAGAAGATAAAAACTCAATTGGACAATTACAAAGAGATATAAAAAAAGTGAGTGAAGAAAACACATCATTGAAAATTAGACTGGAACAAGTAGAAATGAATGACTCAAGGAGAAACCAAGAGGGAGTCAAGCAAAACCAGAGAAATGAAACAATTGAAAAGACTGTCAAGTACCTTACCAGAAAGACAACAGACCTGGAAAACAGATCCAGGAGAGACAATTTGAGAATAATCGGACTCCCTGAAAAATGGGAGGAAAAAAAGAGCTTGGACACCATTTTCAAGGAAATTATCAAAGAGAACTGCCCAGACGTTTTGGAAACAGAGGGTAAAATAGACATTGAAAAAATTCATCGATCACCTACTGAAAGGGACCCTAAAATCAAAACGCCAAGAAATATAGTGGCCAAGTTCAAGAACCATCAGACAAAGGAAAAGATATTGGAAGCTGCTAGAAAAAAACAATTCAGATATAGAGGATCCACAATAAGGATAACACAGGATCTAGCAGTGTCCACATTAAAAGAACGCAGGGCCTGGAACATGATATTCCGAAAGGCTAAGGAACTTGGTATGCAGCCAAGAATAACTTACCCAGCAAGAATGAGCATCGTTTTCCAGGGAAGAAGATGGACATTTAACGAAATAAATGAATTCCATCTATTTTTGATGAAAAAACCAGACCTACATAAAAGGTTTGATCTTCAAATACAGAACTCAAGAGACTTCTAAAAAAGGTAAAAAGAAATCTTCAGAACTATACTTCTGTCAAAAAAATATGTAAAGAACATATGTACAATTTGTCTTAGAAACTAGAGGTGGAAAGGAGATTATATCATAAAAAAGTATAAAGTGGTGGTACTACATCTCATGAAGAGGCAAAGGTAACCTATTGTATCTGAGAGAAAGAAAGGAGGGAGAAGAACATAGCGTGTATCAATAGACATATTCGATTTATGGTGAAACTTCTTCCACTTCATTGAAAAGTGAAAGGGAAGGAGTAAGCTAAGGGGAAGGGAATACAGTAATTTCGAGGAAAAGGGGTAAAATAAGGGGAGGATCTTTAAGGTGGGGGAGGGATCCTAAAAAGGGAGGGCTGTGAAAAGCAAGTGGTGTTTACCAGTTTAATACTGGATAGGAGGGTAAAAGGGAAGGAAAGGGGAAAAGCATAAGCAGGGGTTAATAGGATGGCAAGCAATATAGAATTAGTCCTTCTAACCATAAATGTGAATGGGGCAAACTGCCTCATAAAGAGGAAGCAGTTAGCAGACTGGATTAAAAGTCAGAATCCTACTATATTTTGTTTACAGGAAACACACCTGAAACAGGATGAGACATTCAAACTAAAAGTAAAAGGGTGGAGCAGAACCTATTATGCTTCAGGCAAAACCAAAAAAGCAGGAGTAGCCATCCTCATCTCAGATCAAGCAAAAACAAAAATTGATCTAATTAAAAGAGATAAGGAAGGGCATTATATCCTGCTAAAGGGAAGCATCAATAGTGAAGCAGTATCAATATTAAACATGTATGCACCAAGTGGTGCAGCATCTAAATTCTTAAAAGAGAAATTAAGAGAGCTGCAAGAGGAAATAGATAGCAAAACTATAATAGCGGGAGATCTCAACCTTGCACTATCAGAATTAGATAAATCAAACCACAAAATAAATAAGAAAGAAGTCAAAGAGGTAAATAGAATACTAGAAAAGTTTGATATGATAGATCTTTGGCGAAAGCTAAATGGAGACAGAAAGGAATATACTTTCTTCTCAGCAGTTCATGGAACCTATACAAAAATTGATCATATACTAGGGCATAAAAACCTCAAAATCAAATGCAGTAAGGCAGAAATAGTAAAGGCATCCTTTTCAGACCATAATGCAATCAAAATAACATTTAATAAAAAGCCAGGGGAAAATAGACCAAAAAATAATTGGAAACTAAATAATCTTATACTAAAGAATGATTGGGTAAAACAGCAAATCATAGACATAATTAATAACTTCACCCAAGAAAATGACAATAATGAGACATCATACCAAAATGTGTGGGATACAGCCAAAGCAGTAATTAGGGGAAGTTTTATATCTCTACAGGCCTACTTGCATAAAATAGAGAAAGAGAGGGCCAACGAATTGGGTTTACAACTAAAATTGCTAGAAAAGGAACAAATTAAAAACCCCCAGACAAACACAAAACTTGAAATTCAAAAAATAAAAGATGAGATTAATAAAATTGAAAGTAAAAAAACTATTGAATTAATTAATAAAACTAAGAGTTGGTTTTATGAAAAAACCAACAAAATAGACACACCCTTAGTAAACTTGATTAAAAAAAGGAAAGAGAAAAAGCAAATTGATAGTCTTGAAAATGAAAAGGGTGAACTCACCACTAATGAAGAGGAAATTAGAACAATACTTAGGAGCTACTTTGCTCAACTTTATGCCGATAAATTCGATAACTTAAATGAAATGGAAGAATACCTTCAAAAATATAGCTTGCCCAGATTAACAGAGGAAGAAGTAAGTAGTCTAAATAGTCCCATCTCAGAAAAAGAAATAGACCAAGCTATTAACCAACTTCCTAAGAAAAAGTCCCCAGGACCAGATGGATTTACAGGTGAATTCTACCAAACATTTAAAGAACAACTAACTCCAATGCTATGTAAACTATTTGAAAAAATAGGGATTGAAGGAGTCCTACCAAATTCCTTCTATGACACAGACATGGTACTGATACCTAAACCAGGTAGATCGAAAACTGAGAAAGAAAACTATAGACCAATTTCCTTAATGAATATTGATGCTAAAATCTTAAATAAGATATTAGCAAATAGACTTCAGAAAATCATCCCCAGGATAATACACTATGACCAAGTGGGATTTATACCAGGAATGCAGGGCTGGTTTAATATTAGGAAAACAATTAGTATAATTGACCATATTAATAATCAAATTAATAAAAACCATATGATCATCTCAATAGATGCAGAAAAGGCATTTGATAAAATCCAACATCCATTCCTACTAAAAACGCTTCAGAGTATAGGAATAAATGGACTATTCCTTAAAATAATAAGGAGCATATATTTAAAACCATCAGTAAACATCATATGTAATGGTGATAAACTAGAACCTTTCCCTGTAAGATCAGGAGTGAAACAAGGTTGCCCACTATCACCATTACTATTCAATATAGTACTAGAAACTCTAGCCTTGGCAATAAGAGCCGAGAAAGAGATCCAAGGAATTAGAGTAGGAAGTGAAGAAATCAAATTGTCACTTTTCGCAGATGACATGATGGTATACTTAGAGAACCCCAAAGACTCTGCTAAAAAGCTATTAGAAATAATTCAGAATTTTAGCAAAGTCGCAGGTTACAAAATAAATCCACATAAATCCTCAGGATTTTTATACATTACCAACACAATCCAACAGCAAGAGATACAAAGAGAAATTCCATTCAAAATAACAGTCGATAGTATAAAATATTTGGGAATATATCTACCAAAGGAGAGTCAGGAATTATATGAGCAAAATTACAAAACACTTGCCACAAAAATAAAGTCAGATTTAAATAATTGGAAAGACATTCAGTGTTCTTGGATAGGCCGAGCGAATATAATAAAGATGACAATACTCCCCAAACTAATCTATTTATTTAGTGCTATACCAATCAGACTCCCAAGAAACTATTTTAATGACCTAGAAAAAATAACAACAAAATTCATATGGAAGAATAAAAGGTCGAGAATTGCAAGGGAACTGATGAAAAAAAAGTCAGAGGAAGGTGGTCTAAGTGTACCTGATTTAAAGCTATATTATAAAGCAACAATCACCAAAACCATTTGGTATTGGCTAAGAAATAGACTAGTTGATCAGTGGCATAGGTTAGGTTTACAGGGCAAGATAGTGAATAAAAATAGCAATCTAATCTTTGACAAACCCAAAGATCCCAAATTTTGGGATAAGAATTCATTATTTGACAAAAACTGCTGGGAAAACTGGAAATTAGTATGGCAGAAACTAGGCATGGACCCACATTTAACACCACATACTAAGATTAGATCAAAATGGGTCCAAGATTTAGGCATAAAGAATGAAATCATAAATAAATTGGAGGAACATGGGATGGTTTACCTCTCAGACTTGTGGAGGAGGAAGGAGTTTGTGTCCAAGGGAGAACTAGAGACCATTATTGATCACAAAATAGAACATTTTGATTACACCAAATTAAAAAGTTTCTGCACAAACAAAACTAATGCAAACAAGATTAGAAGGGAAGTAACAAATTGGGAAAACATTTTTACAGTTAAAGGTTCTGATAAAGGCCTCATCTCCAAAATATACAGAGAATTGACTTTAATTTATAAGAAATCAAGCCATTCTCCAATTGATAAATGGTCAAAGGATATGAACAGACAATTTTCAGATGATGAAATTAAAACTATTTCCACTCATATGAAAGAGTGTTCCAAATCACTATTGATCAGAGAAATGCAAATTAAGACAACTCTGAGGTATCATTACACACCTGTCAGATTGGCTAAGATGACAGGAACAAATAACGATGAATGTTGGAGGGGCTGTGGGAAAACTGGGACACTGATGCATTGTTGGTGGAGTTGTGAAAGAATCCAACCATTCTGGAGAGCAATCTGGAATTATGCCCAAAAAGTTATCAAAATGTGCATACCCTTTGACCCAGCCATACTATTACTGGGCTTATACCCCAAGGAACTACTAGAGAAGGGAAAGGGTCCTGTATGTGCCAAAATGTTTGTGGCAGCCCTTTTCATAGTGGCTAGAAGCTGGAAGATGAATGGATGTCCATCAATTGGAGAATGGTTGGGTAAACTATGGAATATGAATGTTATGGAATATTATTGTTCTATAAGAAATGACCAACAGGAGAAATACAGAGAGGCTTGGAGAGACTTACATCAACTGATGCTGAGTGAAAAGAGCAGAACCAGAAGATCATTATACACTTCAACAATGATACTGTATGAGGATGTATGCTGATGGAAGTGGATTTCTTCAACATAGAGAAGAGCTAATCCAATTCCAATTGATTAATGATGGACAGAACCAGCTACATCCAGAAAAGGAACACTGGGAAATGAATGTAAACTGTTATTTTTACCTTCTGAATCCAATTCTTCCTGTGCAACAAAAAATTCGGTTCTACACACATATATTGTATCTAAATTATACTGTAATATATTTAACATATATAAGACTGCTTGCCATCTGGGGGAGGGGGTTGGGGGAGGAAGGGAAAAAATCTGAATAGAAGTAAGTGCAAGGGATAATGTTGTAAAAAATTACCCATGCATATGTACTGTCAAAAAAATGTTATAATTATAAAATAAAATAAAAATTAAAAAAAAAATTTTTCCAAAAAAAAAAAAAAAAAAAAAAAAGAAAGGGTCATTTCTAATCCTTCATTCCATACAACCAACAAAGTCATTCATGCAAGTCTTGAGATTACTCCATTAAGAATAAAGACCCCTTCTCATTTCTAAAATATATAAAGTACCCTGTCAAATTTATAAGAATACTGTAACGTGCTGTTGTCTCCAGACAGTTGCCATTAACTCTCGTCCAGAGAAGTGACTTCCCTTCCTGCAGAGAGCCGCGTCAAGCCTGGTCTAAAGCAGAGACTCCCTATCTCCTCCAGAGCTGCCCTCTTTATCCTCCCAGAGAATGGGCGTGGGATAATGCAAGGGCTTCTGGGAAGAATTACTCCAGCCAATGAACTTGCTCCTCCTGAGCATTCAAGCTCTTCTCTAGGAATTCACAAGTAAAAACTACCAGGAAAGGCCAGAACTAGAAAATTGTCAAGTACCGACTTAGCACTTAGTAAGAACCTAACATCTCCCCCTTTCTTTTGATTTAGAACATAGAGTGGTCATGACCTTGAAACATAAATCCATCAATATGGGAGGCATTACACATAATTACATAGATTACATAAACACATAGTAACATAATAACATAGTAACACTGTACATACTAGAAGTATGTAACAAATAACATGATCAAATAATCATAAATTGAGAATTTATAAATGCCCATAAGTCCATTGTCTATTAGTCTCATCTTGTGTTAGGAAATCCAATGATTCCTGCTAGTTTTTAAAGTTCTTTAACAGTCTTCTTATTAGCCATGCTCTTTCAGTGTCAGATGTTTCTTAGAGAATACAAGTCATTCCCCAACTGATAAATGTGTCAAAGGATATGAACAATTTTCAGATGATGAAATTAAAGTCATCTATAGTCATATGAAAAAAATGCTCTAAATCACTACTGATTAAAGAAATGCAAATTAAAACAACTCTAAGATACCATTTCACACCTCTCAGATTGGCTAAGGTGACAGGAAAAGAAAATGATAAATATTGGAAGGGAAGTGGGAAAACTGGGATACTGATACATTGTTGGTGGAATTGTGAAATAATCCAACCATTCTGGAGAACAATTTGGAACTATGCCCAAAGGGCTATCAAACTGTATATACCCTTTGACCTAGCAGTGCCATTACTAGGTCTGTATCCCAAGGAAATCTTAAAGAAGGGAAAAGGCCCACATGTACAAAAATGTAGCACCTCTTTTTGTGGTAGCAAAGAATTGGAAAATGAGTAGATGCCCATCAATTGGGGAAGGACTGACTAAGTTATGGTATATGAAGATAATGGAATGTTATTGTTCTATAAAAAATTATGAACAAGCTGATTTTAGAAAGCCTGGAAAGATTTACATGAATTGATGCTAAGCAAAACAAAAAAAACAGGAATACATTATACATAATTAATAGCAAGAATGGCCAATGATCAACTATGAAAGACTTGGTTTTTCTCAGTGGTTCAGTGATCCAAAGCAATCTCAATAGTCTTTGGACAGAAAATGCCATCCATACCCAGAAAAAGAACTAAGGAGACTGAATTTGGATCAATACATGCTTTGTTCATTTCTTTTTTTCTGTTTTTTTAAATTTCTCTTATTTTTCTTTCTTTTCTTTTGCTGAGGCAATTAGGGTTAAGTGACTTGCCCCAGGATCACACAGCCAAGGAAGTGGCAAGTGTCTGAGGCCACATTTGAATTCAGGTCCTCCTGGCTTCAGGGCTGGTGCTCTACCCACTGCACCACCCAGCTGCCCCTCGTATTTTTCTCTGGTTTTTTTTTCTTTCAACATAATTCATAAAGTAATATGTATTAAAAATAAATAAATTTACTAAGGAAAAAAAGAATAAAGACCCTTACTTATCTCCTTTACTCCATTTTTCTCCGCTGGGTGGTCTATATGCTCTTAACCTCTGCATCTCTTCCTTCCAGTGAGGCGGTGTTTCACTGCTTTCATCATCATCAGACTCAGAACAAGACCTTGATCGAGGTGGTGTATGATACCGCTTTAAGAATAAAGATAAAATTTAAAGTCTCAGTAAACTGCTCCTTATAATACTGTTTAATTTTAAGTAGAATTTGGTACAAGATATTATCTAATATAATCCTGCTCTTCCTTGTGGTTGGAATTTCAATAATATCCAATTCTAAAGCCTAGTTTAAATAGTATCTCCTTCACAAAAGGTTACGAGTAAGTGTGCTTAACAAGGGATGCAAAAAAAAAAAAAAAAAATTCTAGGTGATGCAGTGGATAGAGCACCAGCCCTGAAGTCAGACGGAGGACCTGAGTTCAAATCTGGTCTCAGAAACTTAACATTTCCTGGATATGTGACCCTGAGCAAGTCACTTAACCCCAATTGCCTCAGCCCCCCAAAAAATCTATATGTAGTCTTAAACTGAATGTAGGAAGTAGCTATAATATATGTAAAATCTCAGGTATCAAATAATTTGCAATGGACAAACAAAAATCCAGAAAAAGGAACCAAAAATAAAACCTGGAGTCTCAATGCTATGAACAAAAATGTAGTGAGAATCAAAATTTAATGCAATTAATGCAAGAAGGCAAACTTATCTTGTGCATATCAGTGATGGTGTGATGGGATTCATAGCTTGAAAATGGTTCTAGAAGGAGATGCCTCATGTGAAAGGCACAAAATAGATATGAGAGATGGTAAAATAAAATTACATGTTAAAAAGAGATACTCATGTGAATCCAGAAACCACAAGAAAACAGACACAATTGAGAAAATTTGGGAGAAGCTCAATGAAAAGAGAAACTGAAATCATAATATATTATAGACAGGAAAAGGAAATAATGAGAGTAATAGACCAAACAGATCATAAACCTAACAGAGACAAGACAGATTAGTAATGGAGAAATTAAATTATTTGGACATGTTTACATGTTCCATATCAAAAACAGAGAAGTTAATCATTTTATGGCTTGTCATAGCAGTAATTTCATCATTCAAAAAACTGAAGAAAAGCTTAAAACTGTTGCTATTCTGGACTGGATTCTGACCAACAAAGAGGAACAGCTAAAGTAGAAATGATAGGCACTTGTTAGAGAAGTGACCACTCTTACATTAGAATTTGTGATAAGAGAAGAAAATCAGGCATCCTAAAATGTGGGACAGAAAAATTCAGAATTTAGAGAAAGGATAACAACTAGGGTTATATAATCTAATATTATATAACAACAAAAATTCTCACCTTTATGTAGAACATCAAAGTTTTGCAAAGCAATGTATGTCTATTTTATTTAATTTAATCCTCACAACATAAGGTAGAGTACTAACAGTAGTATGATTTCTCCCCAGAAAACTGAGTCTCAGAAGACTTGTCTTTTAGTATCAGAAAAAGTATTTGGACTCAGATCTCTCTAAACTCCAAGGCTCAAACTCTAATGTGCTCAAACATTTGGATGAATGTAATAAGAATACATTTAACTGGAATAAAAATAAAATCTTACATTCAGATTAAAAAAATACAAGAGGAAAATGATTAAATGGAATTTATCTGAAAAGGACTGCTTTTGGTAGCTTGAAAGCTCAATATAAATTAACAGTGTGATACAGCCACCAAAAATGCCAATGGGATATTATTAGGCTGCCTTAGAAGACACATAATATGCAGAAGGTTATAATTCCACTCAATTCTGCCCTGGGGAAGATTAAAAAAAAAAAAAAAAGATTAAGACCCTGCCACTCTAAGATGTCATAATATGTTAGAAGGTATGACAAATATATATGATCATAATATCTAAGTATTTAAGAAGCACAAATTATGCCTTTGTGAAGTGTGACGGGAGAACTCTTTACTGATTTAGAGGAAAGACTACAGGGAATCACAAAATTTCAAGAGTTAGAAGGGATCTTGATCTTTAAAGCTATTTAGTTGAAGTAATTCCTGACCAAGATCTTCTACAATCTATTGAACAAGTGGTCAACCATTTTATTCCAAGAACTTGAGTAAGAAGAATCCCACTATACTTTAGGCCATCCATCCAATCTATTGGTGAAAATGTTTTTCATTATCTGAAGAAGGAAATCAATGTCTCTTATATGTCTTCCCATTCTTTATACTATTCTGAGATCAATTAGAAATAATCTAATCCTAGTTCTGGTGAACTAGGTGGTACATCGGATAAGAGTCAAGATAAGGAGTAAGGAAGATTCATCTTTTTGAGTTCAAATCTAGCCTCAGACACTTAGTAGCTGTGTGACCCTGGACAAGTCACAGCCCTATCTGCTTCAGGTCCTTCATGAGCTGAAGAAGGAAATGGCAAACTTCTCCACTATATTTGACAAGGAAAACCCTAAATGTAGTCATAAAGAGTTGGACATGACTGAAAATAACCAACTACAAATCCTAGTTCTTCCATAAGGCAGTCCTTCCCCTTCTTGTAAGCAACCTTTCTATTTCCCCTAAGGTTATCTCATGAAGAGAAATTAAGACTAGTCCAATTAGGCCCCAGAGGGGCAGAACTAGTAGAGGTATGTAGAAGTTATACAGAGGCAGTTTCTCAATGTATGGTAAGATAAAGACAAAAAAAAAAAAAAAACAACCTGGACTTCATTACTAAAAACAAATAACTCATCAATACTCAAAATACATCTTTTCTATCTAAGTTAGATTTTTATGAGCATAATATGTATATATGTGTGTATATATATATATATATATATATATATATATATATATATATATATATATATATATATATATATATATATATATATGTATGTATATATCTACACTGAGGTTATACTTGAACTAACAGAAAGGAATATTCCACAGGAGATCACATCTTTATTATCACACAATTAACCAAATGATGTTGAAAACAAGCTGTTGCTGTACTTATTCATAGATACAAAAAAATTTCTTTTGATTCAGTAGAACAAATGACACCTGAAAAGACTACCGGTTCCTGAGCACATCAAAATTATACAAAATCTTAATATAATAGAAGACAATTTTGTTCAATGATTCTTTGTTCGTTAATATCAGGCAAAGTATAAAACCAAGAGATGGATCTCTGACAAAGATGTGTGATTGTCACAGAGGATAACTGGTCCAAGTCCAAAAGGGATTCTCTGTATATGATAAGATACTCCATATACTCCAGTTTTTGAATAACACTGTTAATTGCATCAATCCGTGGAACACTGCAAAACCTCCAGGAAAAGATTTGTAGTCATTCAAGAGAGTGTGGTCTAACTATTCAAATAGGAAAAATCTAGTAGATGGATAGTTATTAACCGGTATATGATAGATAATTAAATGAATGACAGAGTCTTCAAACAGTATGTATATCTCTTTATCTCTATCTAGATTCACATGTAGATCTAGATATATCCTAGAGGCTACAAAAGCATAATAAATTGGTACCAATATTGAATAGGAAGATAGCAAGCTGGAAAGCTTTTGAGATACCACAAGAAATTTTAATGTCTTAAAATTCTCCCTGCTTGGGCAGCTAGGTGGCATAGTACTTAGAGCACCAGCCTTGAAGTTGGGAGGACCCAAGTTCAAATCTGGTCTCAGACACTTAACACTTCCTAGTCGTATGATCCTGGGCAAGTCACTTGACCCTAATTGCCTTAGCAAAAAAATAAAAAAATAAAAAAATTCTCCCTGATTCTCTTTGAATCCTTTTAATACTAAAAGTTGCAGGGCTTGGAAGAGTACAGTCTCCAAAAAATTGAAAATGAATATTACTCAGAAGACAATGGATAAAGGAGAAGCCTATATGAATATGAATAGTATGCCACTTAGAACCAACCAGTAATTTCCATAGAGAGCTATTGCCAAGGCAATCCCAATAAACTTTGGATATAAATCATCATCTGCATCCAGAAAAAGAACTATGGAGATTGAATGTAAATCAATACATGCTATATTCACTTCTTTTTTCGCATCTTTTTTTTCCCGTTTTTTCCCTTTTGTTCTGATTTTTCTCTCCCAACATGATTCATAAAAGAAATATGTATTTAAAAAATACATATATTATCAAAGGAACATAAGATTTTTTTTTTTAAAGCTGATGATGTATTGAGTGATGAATAATCTGTGAATTTTACTGGTTTTCTGGTGATGTCAAAAATAAATAAATAAAAGATAATACATGGAATGATGAATCCACAGAAACAAACTTAAAGAGAACATGGATAAGGCCCATATGAGATAGGCAGACATGGATCTATTACAATCTGCAGTGGATATTCATATTCCTATTTATTAGAACACAGATCCATTTTAATATCTGAATTGTCTTCCAAAGAGTCTAGCCTAATGCTCTGAAAACAATGGGCATTTAATAACTACTTCTTGAGGTTATAAAATTAAAATAGATCTCATATCATCTACACAACTTTTAAAAAGAAAAGTCAGGGGCAACTAGATGGCACAGTGCATAGAGCACCAGCCCTGAAGTCAGAAGGACCTGAGTTCAAATCTGGCCTTAAACACTTAACACTTCTTAGTTGTGTGACCCTAAGCAATTGTCTCAGAAAAGAAAAAGTCAGAAGATACACACGATTGTTCCTCGTCCTTTAATTTTTCGTCCTGATTTTGATACAGATGGCTTCTGATCACTTAAAGCAGGTGCAACATCAGGAAGTTTCCTAGAGCAAAGGAGAAAAAAAAAAAAAAAAAGTAACAAAAATAAAGACATGAAAATTAAGACTTTCCTTACCCGAATATTACATTTTAAGAACATAGCAGGATCTATAACAAATATACTGCCAGCAATTCTGGAATTTGTTAAATAACTGCATTTTGTCCCTTGAGGACCAAAATTATTCAAATCATTTTTGATGAAAATCTTTTTTAAATGAATTACCCTCTTTTCTGTCTTCTTAAAGTATACTTCAATGTCATTTCTTCCCAATTTGGGCTCATTACAATGATCATCTGTTATTGTTCTGTTCTGTACATAATATTCTGATGTCTTTAAAAATAATGACATAGGTATCTTGCTGTATTAGAAAGAGCTCTGAATTTCATTTAGAATCAGAAGGATCTTGGTTAAAATCCTAGCTTTGCTTTACCTAAGCAAGATCTCTTCTGAATGAGATGAGGTGAGATCTTTCAAGACAGTTGTGAAAATCGAGTAAGGCTTCATCTACTTCAGAGTTCGAGTAGGCCCGAAGGACTCTGAAGTTCGAGCAAAGGGCATTGCCTTCCCCTTCTATGATATCATCTCCCTATTTCATCCAAATATGGGCAACTATGTACTTATTGGTCAAGTTCAATTTCATGGGTAGATCTCAAGTTTAGAATGTAAGACTCTCAGCCAATGAGGATGAGGGTCAGTGGTGGGAGGGGGCGTTTTTTAGGGATTAAAGGTGCTGTCCTGCCCACAGGAGGCGCTTCCTCTCTTCGATAGTCTACTCGAAGAGTGGGACGCCCTTCTCGCGAGAATGTACAATAAACTTTGCTTTTCTCTAGAGCTCTCTCCAGCTTTTTTATTAAATGGTGACCCCTCACCATTTCTGTACCACACACTTCATTTCTCTGAAAGCTGCTGATAGAAGCAGCAACATGTAATGGAAAACACTGGATTTGTAAGACTCTGGGTTCATATGACAGCTCTACTATTTATTATCTTTGTGACACTGGATAAGTCACTTAATTTCTCTGGGTCTTTTTTCCTCCCCTGTAAAATGGGGGGTGTGGGGATGGAGGGGGTTAAACTAATAGCTCATAGTTCTACATCTATTATCCTTAGTTTCTTTATCTGAAAAATAGAGATAAAAATCTAATCACTTATCTAAATGTGAATTATCTGTGTCAATGTTAAGTAGCTTTTAATTAGAGCAAACCCTTAATAGGTCTATCTCTTTTCTAATTCTGTCCCATTCCTTTCTATCAGCTGCTATTTTTCCCTGCTGTTAAACTATTTGCAATGTCTATAATCTGCTGCCTTGTTTTACAAACAATTTTAAATTAATGGACCTAAGAATGGTTCTACCCTCTCATGCAGAATAAAATGCATCATGGGCTTTGGTGACTATCAACTGCCTTATTCAGATTTGCTCTGTTAATGATTGCTGAGATTCAAGTTATTCTAACCCCAATTCAATTAAATAAGCATTTATTAAGTACAAACCATGCTAAACCAAAGAACAGTATTATGGGTAGGACATAAAAAGTCTGAAGCATGCGGCCAGGCATTTCCTGGAGACATTTCCTTATAATCTACCTGGCAAGGGAAGAAAGGCAGAAAAACTTGGACACAAACAACTATGCCATAAATCACAAATGAAAGTCAGAAAACTACCAAGGAAAGTCTAGGTATGCAGTGTGTCTTGAGAAATCTGCTAGGAAAACATTACTTTCATCTGCAGCTAGGGATAAGAATAGTAAAGGGAGGACAAGAATGAGAGACAACAAACAGTCCAATCTGACTGGAATACTGAGTGCATGATGAGAACTAGCATGAGTCACTCCTACTGAAGGGAATGCAATCCTCACTCTTTAGGCCTTTCTTGCCTATCCTAGGGCATGCTTTCTTTTAGTCAGCGCAACTGACTGGAGGAGAATCTCGACTCTGCCACACTGTCCCCCTCCCCACATCACTATGCCATATACACAGAGAAAAGTGATCCCTCCATTCTGGAATTTCATCTGGGCCAGAGCTGTCCTGGACTAGAGAGTGGAGGCCTCCTTCACCTGGATCGAGCACCAGTATCCAGCATGCATAGGATCCTGCTTTCTATCCTTCTGTCAAAAGTCTACCAACATAACCCAAACTTCCCTTTTCACCCTTTCTTCAGAGAACAAGAATGAAATCAGTCATTACCATTACCCTTAAAAAAGCACAACTTACACTGCTCCATCATAGCTCTGCTCACAAACTCTCTCCCTGCCTAGCCCAAAGGTCCCTTCCTGATTCTTGTTTGATGATCTCACATATGTTAAGTAACTTAAAGGCAGCAGAGGCCATCTCATTGTGTTTTTTTTACTCTGTACTGGGCATATGGTAAAGTACTTAGTATTTCTTATATGAAGGAATAAGGCTAGAGAAGTTGAAAAGAGCCATACTGTGGAAGTTTCTGATGCAGGATCAGGATTTATACTTTCTTTGGTAATGCAATAGAAAGTTACTACAGATTTCTGAGAGGGGGATAATAATTAAAGTACTATAATAAAACAGATTATATAGGTAGCTATGGGAAGGAGATAAGAGGATATAAAAGGGATAAACAAGAAACAAGAAGACCAATTAAGAGAATAATCTAATAATATTAATAATTCTCTTTTAAGAATTTAGGGAAAAAGAAAAGATGCGGTCCTGAAGTAGGATGGTGGCTGTGGAATCCAAGAGGAAGGGACAGATTGCAACAGACACTGCCAAGCAAAAATGAATGCTTTAAGAAACAAATGTCTAAGAGAAGGCCTCTTAGAGACCTCTAAGTCATTAAGATCTCTAAGAGAACTGAATTAGCCAATGCAACATCAATAACAAAATGACATACACATTTTGTTTTTACAACAGAGGGACTGTCACTGACTGGCAAGAGAAAGGAATCTGTGGCACCAATTCTTATTAATTTTGCCATGCTTCTTATTAATTTTGCACTATTAAAATTCCAAGTTATTTGCAACTATTATATACAATTCAAAACTCAAATATGATTAAAGTTTCTTAGTCATTAATCTTCCTTGTTCCTTCTGAGGTAATTCTTTTCAAACTAGTGTAGGTAAGACATACTCTACACTAACCCTTACTTTGGAGTACTAAAAAGCTACAGCCTCTTCTTGATTATCTTAAACTATCATCTTTTAGTGAGTAGTGGAACAAACTAAACATTAGCTGAAAGGATTCCACACTAGAAAAAAAACAAGGTTAAAAACCATTCTACTTACGGTTCAGGTTCCACAGTGACAATTGGCATATCTCTTCTTAGTAAGAAACGATTTTCAGGTACTGGAGGAATCTCTTCAGGTCGAACTACTGGCTTTTCCCTTTTGGTATTTAAATCCATTCTTTTTTCACTTGTATCACTTCTTTCAGAGTGACTTTAAAAAGCAAATGAAACCATCTCCAATTAAAATGTAAAAAGTTATTTCACAAGAAAAAAGTCATATGAAAATATCAAATGTTGGCAAACTTTAAAAAGGTTAACTGTATAATGTTAATTATATAGGTAATCACAAATCACAAAATTTCAGAAAAGCTCCTTCACAAAAGATAAGTCAACTCATTTATCATTCAAGGGCAAAATTTAATATTTTTCGTCTGAAATATTCAAACCAACCCAGGTAAGAGGAAAAAAAAATACCCATGGAAATAAAAGGTGCTCACTCTTCTTTTTTTTCCTCTCTTTCTCCTTCTCTCCCCCCCCCCCCCCACAAAATTATGTATTTCTCCCCCAGGAGTCTAAAATATTTTCCATCTTCAAGCCCATGCAACTTGATAGATAATGGGCTTATAATGATTTTCCAAATAGTTTTAATGATAACAAAAAATGCCATAATTCTTCAGTGTGAATTGACTCAAGTTTTCTAAACTATACTCATCTGTATAATTCTTTCAGATAGTTGGCTTTTGTCACTACCCATCACTTTTCTCAACAAGCCTATGTTGTATTATCACCTACCCCCTCTGACTTGATGACTGTTTAATCCTCTGTTCTTCTTGCTTATTACTCTCCTCTTTTCGTCTCTTTTTAGAACGTTTTACTTTGAGTCTCCGCTTGTGTTTTCGTCTTCTACTTCTCTCATTTTCAGCTTCACTATCAGAAGATGATTCTGAAGAGGAGGATGAATTAGAAGAAGAATCTGAGTCTTCTGAATGAGTTGATAGCCTCCGTTTTTTCTCCAAAGCTTTTAAAGAGATATTAGCAGAAAAATAGACAGTTATAATGCCTAACTGATGAAAAACGTGATTACACAATTATATAATTAGTACAAAATATCTAAAACTAAACACAGCAAGAAGCAGATCTCATATAACTGAGCAAACTCAGAAAACACAGCTCTTCATTCCCTTGTCCTATTCTTTCAATCCCCAAATAGTTTTAGGAATAAAGCAGTAAGTTAAGAGGACAAGTGTTTGTTAGCTGGTTTTTAGATATTTTTAAAACCATAATTGTAAAAAAGAAGAGAATAAAAGGATGAAAACTAGAAGTGGTGAAAATGGAGGAGTTAATAATTCTGATGCTTCTTTTCAACCAGCTACTATCATTTCCCAAATACAAGAGTTCACGCACAGTGTATACAGTGCCAAAATCTAAACTTCTGTATTAAAAGAGAATTCATACATATCACAACATGACCCCAATTTGCTGAAGAAGAAGAAAACTACTACTCCAAAGTAGAATTACCACCTTAATGAGAAAACAAGGTCCAGACAAGGCATTCACTTGATTGAAGAGTGTCTTCACAATTTCCTACCTCAGTGTTTCTCAAATTTTGGGCCCTGAAATTATGTTCACAGTTCCCTACAATTGTAGCATTAAGGGAATGTGTATATGTATATATATTTATATGCATTATATATGACACAAAATGAAAGAGGCAAACTGAACATTATTTCCATAAGGAAAAATATGGCACAAAATGAAAGAAGCAAACTGAACATTATTTTCATAATGAAAAATTATTGTCCACATTCTGATAATTTCATATTTAATATTTTTAGAGAAAAACTTATGCTAGCTGACAAAATTTCTCACAAAATCCTCACTAATATCAAAACACTAAGATTTGAAGAACTCGGGAACCTGTTTTTTGCATTTTTAGCTGACAGATTTGGATGACTAAATTGATTTACCAACCAAGTAAATGCAAGTATTCCAAAAGACTTAGTACACTTTGAAGACCTGGAGGCTTAAAAATACACTATAAATTTTAGAACACCCTACAAATGATCATAAAGTAAATTTAGTAAACAATTTTTCAGATTACTAAAAAAAATGTTTCACTGAATCTTTCTGATTATTAAGAATTTAAAGTTTAACAAAACAAAAAGACATCCCAAAATAACAGCTTTCCATTGCAATAGTTAATTGTTCTTTATTCTACCATTATACACATATATCCCCCAAGATCAATAGACAACATTAATATTTACTTCTGCAACTTATTTTAGGGCATTAAAAAGGGAGTGAAAGGTGGTAGAAAATCTCTTACCATCTTTTGCTGATTTTGTAACAAGTACCCCACAGTCAATAACTCGTACATCTGCATAAGGTCGGCTTGCTGCATCAGTTTTCAGATTTTCAATTTGTTCAATCACTTCAAAACCAGAAATAACCAATCCAAAAACAACATGTACGCTGTAGCAATATAAAGTTCAAAAAAAAAGCATTAGTTAGGTAAGTAATAATGATTACTTTAAAAGTCTTTATCTATTTAAAATGAGATCTAGTATTTCATTCAGTTGGCAAACAGAATCTAAATTTAAAACCTGTACTAGTCTTCTAAATTAGTATTTTGGACATTAATCAAAGTAAAATGTCATAATAATTTTTAAGTGCTTTGAGTTTTATAAAGTACAACATTCCCTAATGTAATCAATGAGAAGGACCAATGTAGCCAATGTGAAATGGTAGAAAAAAACCTGAACAGGGTCAAGAGACCTAAAGTTCAAGTCCAAGCTGTGCAATTTACTAGTAGCTGAGTAACTTTGCCCAAGTCACTTAAAACTCTCCAGGCCATAATTTTCCCATCTTTAAAAATCAATGTACTAGGGCAGCTAGATGGTGTAGTGAATAAAGCATCGTTCTCGGGAGTCAGGAGAACCAGACTTCAAATCTAGACCTAGTCAACTACTAATACTAACTGTATGACCCTGGGCAAGTCACTTAACCCTGATTCCCAAAACGAAGCAACAACAACAAAAATCTGTATGCCCAAAGAATATTCTGTGATTTTCTGAAGACCAAAAAAGAGGACTTGTCAACTCCATGTACAAATCAACATCTGCTCCACTGCAATCAAAGGATTTTAATCATTTATACTATCATTATAATGCCAATGTAAATGGACAACTCTTACCCATCCAAGTGTGGTGCGGGCTTTGTGGTTCTGATTAAGTAAACATCAACATGGAGAAGATGGCAAAACCCAGGCATTCATATGAAGAATGTGGAATGATTTAAATCGAATGGTATAGAAAACAAAAGAGGTGAAGGTAAAGAAAAAAGGGGAAAAAAATTCAATTATTCATTTGACAAAAAACAAAAACAAAAACCTTAAAACTGTTTACAGCATCCATTTTACTGATGAATTCAAATTTTGAGATTTAACATTATACTGAATTATAGAATCAAATTACCAAAGAAATGTTTATTTTTTAGGAAAAAATACATATATAATATACATTTGATTTAGACTCATGTCCACAAACACAGGTGGAAAAGTACTTAAGACAATGAGGATAATTAAAAAGAATAAAGCAATTTAACATTTGCCCTACAAGGGGTTAAAAGTGCTACCAACATTTCTCCAATGAATTTAAGTAATTCCTCCATTATATAGACTATTTTTCCACACCAACTCTGTGGTTTAAAAAAAAAAAAAATCATCAGTGAACCCATCCACACTAAGCCAGCTTCAGGGAGATTTTGACAGTATTGTTCAAAGAACTGCTCAGTTCTCTTCCTTGTTTGGTATTCACAAATATAGCAGCAAAAGTGAAATTTTCTGCAGAGTTCAATATCTTGTGAAAATAAACTATGGGGGAAGCATATGGCCCATTATGACACAATATTCTGGACCATGGGGGGAAAAAATATAATGTTCCTATTTCTGCTGGAGCAACAGTGTTTCAGGTTCAAATTATGCAAATATAGGATTATGGTGATGAAAATTTAAACATAAGCTAATTACCCTGTTGTGCACATTAAATATGATGTTGAAATTCAGCTAAGCAACAGGAGATAAACAGACTCGGAATTACACCTCATATGCCTTTCAGGTTATGAGGAAAAAAACAGTTATTTGGGAGAAAGGAAGAGATACCATGCTGCATAAAAATTGTAAACTTTTTAGCTTATCCCAAGGAGATTGTCGTACTCATTTTTTAGAGAAATTCTAAAACTTATAAACCAAAGAAAGAAAAATCCACAACTTCAATAGTAGCAATAAAAGTCATTATTCTAAATGTTATCTTTTCTATTATACCCTCAATTTAAAAAAGAATTGTCATGATCATGTTCATAGTCAAATAAACTCAGCCATCCAGAAGATGCTATTTGGTCAAAAAAAAAATATAATGAGAACTAAGGAAAATTCTCAAAAATTAAAAAAAAATTAAAAAGATCAAGAAGAACCTGTTTTTCCTTTCAAAGCCACAAATTTTAAAATTATGGTTGGAACTCTAGAAACTAGAAACTCAAGCTAATGTGGTTAAAAAATAAATTTAAAATACAGGCAGCAGAAATGCAGAGAACTAGTAATTCTTAACAAAATACAATCATCAACTAGCATCAAAATACTACTTTGGACAATAAGCACTTTTGAGCATGGAATGTTTCTATTATAAGTCACCAAACCACACTCAAAATGGGAAAAATAAATTTCTAGGGAAAGCTACTGTTATATCACGAGGTAGTTGTTAGAACACTTTAAAAGAATCTAAAAATATTAGGTGACTATTAGGGACTACTGTATAAGGGAAATGGACAAGACATATAGAAACTATTATCATGGGGAACGCTTATGATGATGTGACTAAGATGTAGCTCTTTCTCTTCAGATTCCCTTATCTTTCGCAAATCATCTTATGCTGGACAAATAATCAGAAAGTATTCATTCTAAATTTGATTCTTTTATGCATCACTCAACCCTAAAACATACTGGCAAATAGATTTACAGTACAACTTTTGTAGGAAATGCTGAAATGACAGCTCTCTGACTCACAACAGTACTCTAACAATTGAATATGGAATGGTTATGACAGTCAATTTTGACTCCAATTCAACTGAGATAGAAGATGAACGTAAATGAGATATCTGCACTAACTGTATACTACCTACCTCACAGGATAAACCTTAAAGTGCTACAGAAAAGTGAGCTATTATCATGGTGAGGAAAACATTATTTTGAAAGCAAAAGCAATTATTTCTTTCAAAGAATTTTCTTTAGCTGTCCTTCCAAGAATAAACAAAGATAAATTTCAATTGCATTTGCACTTCAGAACACAAAAATGTAAATCTATTTAAAGGGATTAAATTATTTAACAAGAATATTGAAAAGTATTCAAATTAACATGCACAGTCTAACTAGTAACAGTCAAGAAAACTAAAGTGAAACATAATTTTAATGCCCAGTCAATATTTTCTGCATTTTCTCTTTGGGTTTCAACACAAAATCTGGATGAATGGCTAAGGAGACAAGCCAAATCAGCTAAAGCAAAAAAATCAGGTGATTTGTTCAAAGTTAAAATGGGCAAAGAACTTTTATGCAACTAATTACATTTATGTTTTAAAATCACAGCTTTAAAAATTAACAATTTTAGACAGTCCAAATTGATAAAGAAACTCATCTAGTCTAAGTACACACACACACACACACACAGGTATCAGATATATAAAGTAACAATTTATAAAAAGCATTTACCAAAGATCAAAACACTTCCACACATATTATTCCGAATTTTCCAAGTTCACCAGACATGGGTTATTGGTTTTATGTAAAATATATCTCTACACTAAAGCGATTTAATAAACTCATTATAGTCATATTTTTTTCATTAAAGGAGCTTAGTGGAAACAAGCCACTAAAATTTCTTTTTAGTGAATTAACCAACTAGTGATTGTCTGACATATACTATGGCCAAAGTTCATTTTCTGATCAAGCAAGAGGATTTTATTTTATTATTAAAAGGACTCAACATACTAACACAAGATTCAATGCACATAACAATATGATCAAAAAGATAAAGGCAAAGACAGAGAAAGAAAGGAGAGAGCCTTAGAGTAATGAGACATTACCTTTGGAGCGCACGGTGTAACACTGTTTCTGTAAATTTTACACAAAAATGGCAAGAAATAAATTGTAATACATTTTAAGACAAGACTGAATCTATGTTTTAATATCAATACAAATTTGAAATTAATTATTTTCAAGTTTATGCAAAGCAAGAAAGCTTTTAAAATGGAGGGCTCTAAATTTTCTTTCACACATAATCTAATCTGTAAAAGCTAAATTAAATTTTTCTGAAGCATTGATTGAACTGGGGAGCCTTAATACTGCAAAGGTAACAGTATCGACAAACCCTAATTATGAAACTCTGTAAACACTTCTTTTTCCCAAATCCCAGAAATTGGCTGAGACAATTGGTATCTTTCTTTAAAATAAGGGTACAGTGTTGTCAATACAAAGTTAAAAAAAAAAAAAATCCAAAAGCCAGAGAGCAGTTTACTACCATTCTAGCAGTCTAAAGCCAAAATTTCAATGGAAAATTTGGGTTAGATTGTTCAAAGGAAATATTCATATTGAAAAAGAATTTTTACTAATACTCTTCATCTGGTGAATAACCAGTGTTCAATGCTTATAAAACGCAGCAATTTTGAAGTCCCACATCACATTGGCCCATGACCAGGAATCAACAAAAGAATGAATGTCCCCACGAACAGCCAGGATTCTGAAGTTATTTAATCCTGGAAACAAACCAATCAAAGCCCATCTGGAGCTCAAGGCCATGTACTCTCATTGGATTAAAAGAGTAAAGAGAGTTAAACATTCTAGAGTGGAGAGAACCCCTGTCACCTCACTTTAATTTTCTTGTCCTATCTATTTCTGGTACCTATCAGCTTGAAAATTAAATGTTTCAACAAAGGTAGAAATAATTTTCAAACCACTTGGAAAATATATAACACAAAGTACTTCTTTTGGCCAGAGGAGAAACAAGCTACACTTATGTACCAATCAGCCAATCAATTTAATAGTACTGCAAAGCTAAACAGAGCTATTCTGCATGTTCGTGTGAACAAACAAGTTGTCTTATGTTGAAAGAATTACTTCAAAAATTATAACAGTGGAAAAACTCTGGCAGCAGACTTGGCATACACTGATCTTGAACCATTTAATAAACTGTTTCTAATTTACTAACAAAGGCATTTGTACGTAAATTAGTTCCTGCCAACAAAGCACATTAAAACTCCCAAAATAAATGGACATGTTTTTATGTGGAAACTGCAAAAGTCTGCTGAACAATGAAAAATCTATACTTGCTAGGAATTCAAGATTTTGTGATTCTAGGATTCTCAAAAAATAATATAATAACACAAATACTTTTAAGAGCCAGTCTAAACTTACCTTTAAAAGTACTAGATTTTCCATTATTATAGATTTCCCAAAGCCACTGTAAACTGATTTCAGAGGTCCCAAAATTTTAAGATGATAACACTTATGCAAGAATTATCTAATATTACTGGTTACTAAAATGTTTAAAATCCCAAAATGTAGAAAGCCCTTCTCTAACTTGCTTCTAGTTTTAAAAAATAAAGCATACCAAATTCCATCATTAGGATCAAAGCTCTTCCAAGAATTCACTTGAAAAAACACTTGCTAATATGAGGCCACCGAAACATGAAGCAACATTAAAGCTGTGGTCAATTGGGATTACAACTAACAAATAAATGGGTCATAACTTTTATTTATGGAAATAAATGCCAAGGTGTTCCAAATAATAAACACTACAATTTTATGTGCTACTTAAAAATGTTAGTCTTCCTATATTGGATTACTTGCTGTCAAATTGCAGGCAAAAGTACTGTTATCCAATTGTCAAGTGTTTTGATATTAAAAGTATCACTAGGGGCTGGTAAAGAGCTAGGACAAAACAGAGCTGCCTCATGTTCCCCATTTGCTCACTTAAATCTATAGACTACCTAACAATAATACTTGGTTATCCTTTATTTTAGTAGTTTTTCAATTTTTTTCACAGCCATGTTATTTTTTTAAAAAGACAAAATGCCAAAATTTTTCTTAAGATTCAAATAAAAATTTCCACTTTTACTAAAAATCAACTTCCCATAATATATTAATGTCCTATAACAAACTTAAAAAAAAAAATCTTAAATACCTGAGTAAAAACTGCTTTCTGCAGTTCCTGTAGTTAAGGTTAAAAAAAAAAAAAAAAGTTGCAAGAACTGCAAAGGTGTCTTGGAGCATTGTATAAAATCAGTAAGCACTACTCTAATAACTTTCATGAGGTATTTGAGGAAGCAATTACTAATAATCTTGATTTATACAATGTCCAAGACACCTTTGCAATATTGCAAATCACAAGTATTATGAAGAGCCTAATGTAAATCATAAAAACCAAATTCTAAAATTTAATAAATGTTAAAAAACTGTCCTGCATAGTTGGAGAGACAGAAAGAAAGGAGGAAATGGCAGGAGAGAGAGAGAGAGAGAGAGAGAGAGAGAGAGAGAGAGAGAGAGAGAGAGAGAGAGAGAGAGAGAGAGAGAGAGAGAGAGAGAGAGAGAGAGAGAGAGAGAGAGAGAGGAGAGAGAGAGAGAGAGAGAGAAAGAGAGAGAGAGAGAACGAGAGAGAGAGAGAGAGAGAGAGAGAGAGAGAGAGAGAGAGAGAGAGAGAGAGAGGAGAGAGAGAGAGAGAGAGAGAGAGAGAGAGAGAGAGCAAGAAAGAGAGAAGGAGAAAGGAAGAAAGAAGAGAGGAAAGGGGAGAGAAAGAAACAGAGAGACAGAGACAGAGACAGACTGACAGACTGAGACTGACTGGGACTATATTTCCTGATTTTTTTTTTCCCCTAGACTGCGGACTCCCACGAGTCTCCCAAATCTTAGAAAACATACCAAAACAATTAATTTTTACAAAGTTATTCATATAACACCATTGCCTTTCTTTTAAAAGCCCATTGTAAATAAGACCTTCTCTGAACTACTGATAAACAGCCCATTTTACAAAAAGATAATGAAAATCTGGGAGCCTGAATGGTCTTGAAAGAATATTAATACTAATAATTAGAGACACAATAATATAAGTAGTTTTTCCCCAGCATCCCTTTCATTTTCTTATACTCCATAAAGTCTTCCTAATTAATTAAAATAAATCCACTGGCACAGCAAATGGACATTAAAAGATTTTTGCAACTAGAGCATTTGGACTCTTGCCTATCAATATCTTCCAGCGTAAATTTCCCATAAATGACTTGTTTCTCCCCAGCTATTCTAGTTCCTTGAATGTCTTCCTCTATAAAATGAAAGGATTTGACTAGGTACTACCTCTAAGGGCAATTCCAGCACCAACATTCTAAGATGCTATGATTCCCATTTACTCTGGTTTCATTTAGATCTTTCCCTAAAAATCGGCAGACAAACAGAAGAGAGTCAACATTCTTATTCAACTTAATCCCAAGTGACTGAACTGCAGCATATGCCATGAAACTTACCAATTTCCCAAGTTTTCACTCAGGATTCTAAGCATAAATAAAATGAAAAACATCACTTATTTCAAGTGAATTACGATGCTTTGTTAAGAATTATTTTCTCAGGTAACAGTACTTTCATTAGTCCCTTGCTGTGTTTTCAACAACAAAATTTCCACAAACTAATAGGATTAAATAAATAGCTATTTTAAAGAACCTAATTTCAGGGAGAGCAATCTTCCAGGAATTCTAACATATTTAATATGTGTTGGGAAAAAAGAGAACAACAAAAGCATACAAAACCAAAGAATCTACCTGGAAATCTTTAGTTTCCACTCAGAGAACATCTTACCCAGGGACAAACACCTGTTTCTAATGCCACATCACACTTTATACACCTTCAATTTCCCTTAGGGAGACTACTCCAATGTAAAAAAGTATACCCACAAGGCACTACCTTGCAAGAACTTCTAAAGATCCCATTAAAAGACTTACAAAACAGATCCAGTCATTTAAAAGATATATTTCAACTAAGAGGGAACCCACAGCTCCTAAGGCTCCAATTGCTTTAGCTGTTGGGAAGTTTTTCCTTCTGCTCAAATGGAATTTGCCCCTCTGAAACTTCTGTCCACAGCTTGTAATTTTGTTCCTGGGGCAAAACAAGAATAATCACTCTTACCTATGATAGTTCTTCAAACCTTTTAACCCAACCATCAAAATCTCCTCTGACATCTCTAGTAACTTCAACAAATCCTAATGAGACTAATCTCAAAAGCCCTACCCCATCCTGGTGGTCTCCTTGGACACTTTCTATTTTACCAACCCAACTTCCTATAATGTAGTTCCCAAAATGAACATACATTTTTAAGACCCCAATGAGGTCTGACCAAGGCAGAATCCAGTAAAACGATCACAGCTTCCTCCCCAATTCTAAGCACTAAGATTGCTTCAGTTTTTCTCCCTAGCATTATCACACTGCTGGCAAAACTGACTCTAAGGTACACTTTCATCTCTAGGCTGCAATCCTGACTCCCCCAGACTTTGTCTACAATGCCCTCCTCATTCTTCAAACTCACTGTAGCCTTGGACTCTGCACACTTTAAATACCATTCCTCCTCTTACTTCTTCCTCTAGCTGCCTAATCCCTTCCCAGAATATCCATTTTTTAAGGTTAATATGCAGGCCATCTATATCATGCTTCTATGATGGGTACTTTCATCTCTACTCTGCCCTACTTTCTTATATGTTGTCTTCCCCCACTAGAATGCATTCTTGAGTGTAGAGACTTACTACTTTTATTAGCAAATTCCAGTGCTTACTGCAGTGCTTGGTACATAATAAACATTTAAATAAATCTTATTGCCCTACTGACACTAAAACTCCTCAATCATTTTTCAGAAGTAGTTCTGGTTAGCTATGATTCCCCAGTCTGAAATTTTTTATTTTAATCCCAATTCAATTACATCTTACTAGATTTGGTGAGAAAATAGTTAGCATCCCTTTCCCCTTTCAGCTTCTAGAATCTGTGGAACAAAGTTATGACTAAGAAAGAATAAGGTAGAGTAGAATGAAGTGAAGGAATTTAAGAAAGTACATGAAACAATAACATGCCAGTTACAGTAACTGTACCAGAATGGTTTTAAAAGCCCTCTGGAAATCTCCATCATTTCAAATTTATTAACTATATAGCATGTCTATGTTTCCTAAAAATAGTATAGTATTCTTTTTCTAAAAACTGGCCAACTCCAAACTTTTCACTAGATTTGGGATTTAAGAGAGTAACCACAGATTAGAAATATTCAATGTACACTCTTCCTTTTATTGATACTATTCTCCACTTATACCTACTCAATTCAGATTTTTCACTAACAGAACATTTTTCAGGGTTAAAGGAAAATATCTTACTTTAGGAATTGTGAACACTGCTTTTATTGTATCTTTTACAACCAAAGGGAATAGTTTCAGTTTATATGAAAGTAGCAAACAGATTTCAGTTAAGAATACTGTAAGCAAAATTGCTATGCAATTTGGTTCAATGACTTTGTACTTTTATACTTCCTTTCACTCTAGGCATCTTTTCAAAACAAAAACAATAAATCTAAAATAGAAAAGTTATTTTTTTTACCTCAACCTTATAATTTTTGATTTAGATAATTATAGTGCCACTTGTATGGTTAACTATTCACTATTCATACATATACATTCATACACCTATACTTTAGTGTCCACAAACACATATCTTGAGTTGCTCTACTAACTATGTCAATATAGAGATCTATCCCTACACACACACACACACACACACACACACACACACACACACACACACACACACACACACACTCTCTCTCTCTCACTCTTCTAGAAATGTCTATATATTAAATAGCTTTGAAATTGCTTTGGTTATTGGTTTGGATATTAAACAAGATATCAAATAAAAAGTCAGGCTGTCTGAGCTTTAAAATTTCTTCTTAATCCTAATTTGTTGAGATATGAGGCTTATAAGCTTATGTGTGAATATGTCCTGAATTTGTAGATTTATACACATAAAGACCTGATTTTTATTTATGGTTCATACTCAACAGCATTCCAAAGGAAATTAAGCTAGATAAACAAATGCAGTTACTTTTCTATCTAAATATTCTTTAAAAGAACATAAACATTAGGTATATTATAATCAAAAAGTATGACTTTTTAAAAGAGGGGAATCTTTTACTAGTTTACCGATTTTATGTTGGAATTAATAAATTTAAAATCTGAGTTTTTAAAAACAACCTAATCTAAGTATGAAGATAAGTGACTGCTATTTTAAAATCCAAGTTTAAAATTTACTAATATGTGAAAAAGGAAATCTAAAAGAAACTTTAGAGCCCTCAGATGGTAGCTTCTTGACTGATGAATCATTAGTTTGTCATGTTCAGAGTTCAGATAAGCTTAAAAATGGAAATCTTGACCCCATTCAAAAGCAAAGTTGTTACATTAAATTGATTTCAAACAACAAGGATTAGTTTTCCATCTAAATCCTTTTTGATTAACTTACTTTGGAACTCAAGAAAAGTCAAAAAGAAATCATTTGGTATTTCCCATATATAAAGCATAAGCCAATTATGTACCTTTCTAAACTAATCTCCCAACTTCTAGCACAAAGCTAAAATGATTTCCACTTTGTGTTTCCCTAGCTTTCCATTTTTTACATTATTTAGGTATAGACCTAAAAATGTCTCTTATCTGAACTTTTTTTAGATCATGTGGGAAATCTTTTTTTCAGGCAAAAGTAAAATGTAAGATTTTTAATGAACAATTTATCCTTTATGACAGGGAAGCGCCATTCATTCTCATCCACTAAAAAAAGATGGCAAAGAAAACTTTTTTGTCTAAGCCATTGGGAATACATTTTTCCAGTCCATGTATGCCCCAACAGTAAGGTTTACTACCAATAAAATGCACCAAACCTTTTGTTATGTGATTCTCTCTTATATTTATTCTATATAAGTGACCAGAATAAGTTTGGATACTTTTTTTTTTTTTTTTTTTAGCAAAAATAAAACAGAAAATATTGTAAGACAACCAAACAACTAAAATGAATGCTGCAGGACCTTCATTAAGAAAAGAGTTAATTCTTTTTTGTGTATAAAAGCTTTTGTTAGGTTTGGTTTTTGATCTAGTGATTTGAAGTTTCTTGAATACTATAATGTGAGTGGATAGTTATAAACTGGGGCAATCATTAAAAAAGAAACAGCAGCTGTAGTGGACCAAGTCAAATAATTATGCAAATGTAACACACTGAATTTGAATACTTATGAAATGTTTTTTATTTGGCAATCAGTTATATTTTATGCAAGAAACGGAAAATAATGGCACCTCTGAGACTGACTCAAAGAGCTTCAACAAAACAACAACAACAAAAAATATCACATTTCAAAATAAAAATACACAATAATTTACTCAAACTTACTGCATGCTTTGCCTCATGGCACATTTGGTCCTCTTCCATGAGCAATTTCAAAATACTGGGCAATAAATAAAAGTAGCATACACTTATGTGTATTTTAATTTGGTGGCTGTAAACTGAGCCCCGCAATTTACTTAGACATTAGAGTACCTAAAAGTCAAAGCCAATTTCTTTTATAAAATGACTTAAAATGCTTTGAAGAAATAATAAGCTTCCAGTTATATCTCTATAAATTCCATTCTTCAAATCCAGGACAAATGCTGAATGCTGAGACCACTCCAGCTAGATAATATAATTACTATAACATTCAAAATGGGTAGGCAAGCAAGTGATTTCATAAAAACTAAACTGATAAAACTCTAACAATATTGGTTTAGCAATACCATCTTTCTCATGAACAGCGCTTCTCTGTTTTAGAAAAGCTCAACTCTGAAATATGCCTACTCACATGAAAAACTGGGAACCATTGGTATGTTTCCCTCGATTTGCCATTGACAAAAGGAACGCTCTGTCATGTTTGAGAACAAAGTTTTCATCTGTTTGAAGAAAGAACAGGTTAGTCAGTCTCTAGTTATAAGTCAACTTTAAAATGTCATTTTCATAGTAATATATGGAAAGTTAAGGATGAAATTCTTCTTCTGGTCAGTATTGATACTCGAATGAATACTTAAAAAAAGAAAATTAAGTCTAATGAAATAGCAAAGTTCAAACAAAAGATAGGCTCCCAAAATTTACTTATCAAAGCCTTGAGGGGGAAAAACCCTGCATTTTTAAAACTTAAAAGAAATGGCCTTAGAAATCTCTCTTTTTTTTTTTAAACTTAGAACCTGCTCACAAGAAAGATACCTATCTTCTATTATAGAAAGCCAATGAATAAAAGTTAAAGCTATTCCATTGCAAAGTTCTATTTTCCCCAACAATAGCACATATACTTAAATAGTAGAAAAATAATTGAAATAGCTGAAGTTGAAAAATATACCTATTTGCACATTTATTTATTCAACTTCCAAATATGAACTGTATTACAGACACGAATTCAAATTAATATCACAAAAGATAAAATGGCAGGGACATATCTAAATTATGAATAAAGATAAGGGTTCCCCTATACTCAACAGGACTACTAAAGTTATCAACAAAACCAGGGCAACAAAAGTGAAAAAATATATTTAAACGAAAAATAGAAATCAATTTTAAAAAAAACAAGCATTTGCCATGGAGAGCAATGAAATGAAACCTAAGGCTATTTTAAGAATCTATCTATAGCATTATAACTTCAGCCTGCCAGAGCCAAATAGAAACATATTAATAATAAATCAGCTACTATAAGCTTAAAGGACACTGAGAAAGAATATGGTGAAGAGCAGTAATTTAAATGTTCTAATAAAAGACAACTATCCTGCATACTTTTTCATGCCTCCTTAAAACATTTCTATAAGCATCCTTCTTTAAAACAAACATTTGGTCATAAAAATTCATTCATTCAAGAGAAACAGTGCTTTAAAAATAATTACCTTATGAACAGGCTTCTGAAAAGAGTAATAATCCAATTTTTCAAAAGAAATATACAAGGCTATTATCACACTGTAATTCTCATAATTTTGAGGCCTGAAACTAGACCCCCACTATTAATCTTTGCAAATCTCTTTTCCAGGACTTTTTTGGAAAGAGGCAAAATATAAATTTACTTTTTAAAAATTTTATGCTAATACTATATAATCATATCTTTTTAGTAACACAAAATAAAACATACAAACCTTTGGAAAGGAAGGGAATACCACGTTTTAAAACAAATTTGTTGCTTGTATTGAAAAGAAATCACTAGATTTTTTTTTCTGACATGTAATGGACAACCATGAAAAGAAAAGAAATCCAGACAAATGTAGGTATGAAATCATATACAGAATTCTCCACACCTTCAAGCAATCTAGAAATCCAGCCATCAACTGCCCCGGGCTGTCCATAAATTTATTAGGAAGGGTGCAAAGGAACAGAGTTTGAATTTGTGTTACTGAGCTTCGTTCTCTTACCTTTTCATTTTGCAAAAGACCACATTCTCTATAAACAAAAGAATATGTTGACAGTTTTAGGCAGGAAGATAGGAGTTTTCATGAATAAAGTTGCCTAACCTCCATGCTGAAAGTCATGTTTAACCAATAAAGTTAGCCTTAATTAATCTTGTCAATTAAAAGTTAAATATTACAGTAAGTTTACCCCAAAATTCATGCAGATAAAAGTATTTTCATGCAAAGTTAGTTTCATGCAAAAGATGAACTATTAAACTTTTCATTAAAAGTCTAGGAATCAAACTTGCTTTATCCCAGAATTGAAACAAAAACCAAAAAATACTAGGCCTTACCTTTAAAATAGCCACCATAAATTGATTCTCCTCCTTTTCCATTACCTGTAAAATAAGGATTTTATTAAGCAATCCTAAAAACTTAAAAGTTAATTTTAATATTTTCAAGGAATTACTCTTTATGTTGCTGGAAGGCACTTCCAAAAATATCTATAACATTATGAAAACCACACTACTCCAAAACCTTTCAAAAATTCAGAACTTAACTCCACAAGACTATTTAACCCTAATGTCCAAGGAGATGCTAACTCCTACCCTAACAAATACCATTTCAACAAAAGCCCAGTTATTTCAAGAAGTAGTCAACACATCAAAATATCAAAAAGCTTAATACCTTAGTAATTCTGGAGTTCAAAAAACATCAGAGTCAAGATCTGAATCTGAATCCAAGTCTGCTACTCATTGCCTATTTGGCTCTGAACAGGGCACTTACCCTTCCTGGGTCTTAGGGTATTTATCTGTAAAATGAGGTGAATGGACTCAACAATGATCCCCATTTAGTGGTTCACAAACCCCCTAGAAGTTCATGAAACTGATTTGAGGAGTCTGGGGTACAAATTCTTTTATGAAACCTCAAGAAGTAAATAACTTCTTGTGATTAACAGGTTTGTGGAATAACAAAACTTGGGAATCTGCTCTAAGTATATGATACTGGGAAATAATGACAGTACTAAAAATCAATTTCATAAGAAAAAAAAGAGGAAAATATCTTTTTAAGATCTAAAAATCAGAAAAGGCATTTCACAAACATTTATTGACACTTATATAGCTAACCCTATTCTAAAAATTTAGTTAACTTGTATTAGGAAAATAAATGTTGATGAAAGATTCTCGAATCTAAACAGATGGAGTGTTATAAGCATAATGTTCAGCTTTACCTTCACTGAAGTCCCCACCCTGAATCATAAAGTTTTTAACCACACGATGGAATGTAGACCCTTTGTAACATAACTTCTTTCCAGTTGTTTTCCCAAGACCTTTTTCACCTGAAAAAAAAGGTTACTGCTACAAATATATACGTACACAAACAACACATGTGTGTACATATGTGTGAATATGAATATATAATTTTAAAGAATCAGTAATTTATTAAGGAGAGCTTTTTATGTTCCCAGAACTAAAGTGAGCAAAATAGAGAGGGCCAAACAAATTCTGGTCCCAGCTCTCAATTAGAAAGATAAAGAAAAGTACAAAGAGAAAAAAATAAAACTAAATATAATTAAATCTTAACTTAAATGGAAAGAATTATTAAGAAATATAAGCATTCAAAGAAAGAAATAATTGATATGAATTAAAAGAGAAAAGAAGGTTTGAATTGGTTCTTATAGGTAAAATATGAGGTTTGGAATGAGAAAACAGATTTGATTTCTAGTTTTGCCATTTCCTAGCTTGAGTAACTAGAGGCAATTCATCTAATATTTCTAAACCTCAGTTTCCTCATATATAAGATCTGTGAGGCACGATATTTTTGTATTCTCTCCCTTATTGTTGTTGTGAGGAAAGTTATTTTATAAATCTCAAAAGGGCTAGAGATAGATGATTATTATTGTTGAGGATGAGGTTATAACATGCACAAAGATAGGAAGGGGATACCTGTATAGTATGTTCAGGGGATAGTGAATGGGTGTTTCTGGCTGAAATAGAGGAATCCAGTTAGAGAATAGTGGGAAATGAGGATGGTTACATAAAATGGGGGCAAATCATAAAGAGCACTGAAAGATGTGCAAGAGTTTATACTTAAATTAGTAAGCAATAGTAAGCTAATGCAGATTCCCAAACAGGACAATGATATAATTCTTAAAAATTATATTTTAGGAAGATTATTTGGCCATATGCAGGATGAAATGGAAGGAGGAAATCAGAGAAAGAAAAGTCAGCCTGAGGATGAGATTAGGATTTACACTAGAAATATAATTGATTCAAGATGTTCATAAAGATAAATTAATACTATTGGGTTATGCTTTATATAAAAATCAATTAAGAGAAATATATTAGGACTTTTGTACATGTCATACATATAGACACAGTTGTCTCCCCATGATAATAAAGGGCAATAATTCAGTCTTCATTAACAATCCTAGACTTGAAAAAATTAAATTTTGTCACAGATTAGAACTAAATTTCTTAAAATAGAAGTGAATTCTATTCTCTGGTTCACACTTTAGAAAACTGCATTATTAGATTTTGCCACTTAAGAGGAATAGCAATCTTACAACTCTTACTTGTTATTCCCAAAATAATGGTTTCCCAATATTATCAGAGGAATCAAATATAATGATTTACAAATTTCATTTCAATCTACTTTTTCTGGAAAATATTCATTTTTGTCAATCAAGAGACAGCTGTAATAAAGGCAATTTTTCCCTACAAAAAACTTAATATTTCACTTACCTGAGCATAAGCAAAGGAAATTTTTACATGTCTTTGGACATATGTCTGAGAAGAGCTGAAACATAATACGACCAACTAAAAGAAAACACATGGAAAAATTGGCTGTTATCAAATAAATTCAAAATATTTTGAATATAATCAATGATACCTGTCTGTTATCATAAAAGGAAAGATTCAGATAACTAAAATCCACAAATAATTCAAAAATCTCATTTTAATTATGTTAATTCTTCCATCAATATGCCCGAAGCATTAAAAACAAAACAAAAACAAAAAAGGAATAATATATAATAATATACTGTCTGCTATAATAAAATACCAAACATGAGGACAGTGAAGAAAGCTATCTGAATCTAAATCCTCTACCTGCTCAATTTGTTATCTTTCTAGAACTGGAACTAGAAGGAAGTACTCTAATTACAGCCTGTCTGAAGGTATTCCATTATGTATCCTATCCCAGCACACCTTCACACTGGAGGGATAATCAGATGTAAGATACACACAAAGGTAGCCCAGAAGAAAGAAGCAGAAAAGTCAAAAGAGGCTTAGGTAAATATTATTATAGAATCCCATCAGCCAAAATATCCTGAGTCAACTTTCCCCATAAATGCCATGAGTGTTTGTAGGTGTCTACACCCCATGTTTAGGGATAATGTTTTGTAGCTTCCTATGGAAGCATACTAAAGGTTTTTGCTGAGTTGTGTCTAATGCCTTATTAATGAGCATATCAACTGATGCATGTGATCTACAGGATTATTTGTAAGGCAGCAAATTATATAAAGGATAGAGCACTGGGCTGGGATCAGAAAGATCTGAGTTCAAATCTAGACTCAAATACTATCTATATAACATTAGGTAAGTCACTTTTGTTTCCCCATCTAAAAAATGGGAATAATGACAATAGTAACTACCTCAAATGTTCAAATGAGATATTTGTAAAACACTTTGTAAAGTCTTAAAAGTGCTATAAAAAATGCTAGCTAGCTACTCCTTGACCAGCATATCTTAAGCATCTACAATGAGCCAAACATTATGCTAAGTCCTCAGGACACAAAAACCATAATGAAACATTCCCTATCCTAAAGAGGCTTATATTCTATAACAGGAACAAAATATACATAAAATAAATAATTGGAGGAGAGGGGCAAATAGAAGGAAACCAGGAAAAGTCTCATTTAAAAGTGGTATGGTGAGATGAACTTTGTAGGAAGTTGAAGATGATAAGAAAGGACATGGCAGGAAAGGTACATTCACTAAAGTACCCAGTAAGTTAACACTTTACAAAAGCATATTTGAATTCAGATCTTCTTGACTCCAAGCCTGTATTCTATCCATTCTGCTCAACTATTGACTTCTGGCCATTTTCAGGATTTCCTTTAATGTGTAAGTGATTTTTTTTTGTAAAACCTAAAATATCTCAAATTTCTGATCCTGAAAATTTCAAACTATCTTATAATTTTACTGTCCTTAACAAATTATTAGAAATCAAAGGGAGCCCTCTAGTGGTACTAAGACTGAAAAAAAATCAGTGATAAATATCTTTTCAAAAATTAATTTTTGCTTTTCACTTGCTACAATGATCTTGTCATAGCTAGCATTGACCATTTTCAAAATTGTCTCTATCCCAGTTTTTCTGCTGACCTCCAACTCACATCTCTACTGCCTTTCAGACATCTCATTTTTAGACATTTCAAATGTCCAGTTGACATGTTAAACTCAGTATGTCCTAAACAGAATTCATTATCCTTTCCTATAAATCTACTCTCCTTTCCTAATTACTGTAGAGGGAAACATTATTCTCCCAAGCCCTCAAGCTCTCCACCTAATATTCATCCTGATTCCTCACTCATTGTCTAGCTGACTCTCTCAATATTCCAGCTGCTGCCCAAGGTCAGCTGATCTTACAAATAGGGCCCTTCTTTTCTCCCTGACATTGCCACCATTCTGGTAAAGGTCCTTATCATCTTATGCCTACTAGATTATTGCAACCGACTCCTAGTGGGTCTGTCTGCCTTGAGTCTCTCTCTCCAATCCACCCTTCATTCAGACACCATAAAGTAATTTTCCTAAAATGCAGGTCCATTTATGTCATTATCCTCTCAATAAAGTCCAATAGTTCCCTTTTGCCTCCAGGATCAAATATAAAATACTATTTTGCATTCAAAGATCTTCTTTACCTAAACCCCCCCCCCTTCTACTTTTCCAGTGAACATGTGCTCTTTGATCCAGTGATATTGGTCTCTAAGCTATTCCACAAAGACACTTCATCTCTTGGCTCCAAGCATTTTCTCTACTGTTCCTCAGGCCTGGAACCTTCTTCCTTCCTCTGCTCTAACTACTGACCTCTTTGGCTTCCTTCAACTAAATTAAATATTAACTAAAATATTACCTTTTACAGGAAACCCTCTAAATGCTAGGGCTTTCCCTCTTTTAATTATTTCCTAATTATCTTGTAAATATATTTATTTACATCTGGTCTCCCCCATTAGATTGTAAGCTCCCTGAGGGCAGGCACTATCTTTAGTTTCTTTTTATATTTAGTATAGTGTCAAGTACATAGCAGGTGCTTAATAAATGTGTATTGATTTGACTTGAAAGAACAAGACTATCTTAAAGCATTATCTTAACACTTCATTTTCTCAAATCAGAAATTAATGGTTATTATACTCACAGAAAGCCCTCTTAAATTTATCAATATTGAAAGACAAAACTGTCTTCAATCTCTTGATTCCTACTGAAAGAATATAATAAAATAAAGGTTTTCTCTCTGCAACCCAAAGAGTAATGGCAGACGTTTTGACTCCAATACCCTAAAGGAATATATGCCACCATAATGAAGCAGATAGAACAACTATGAAAGAAACAAATTTTAAAATATACAAAACTTAAGAGGTACGGCAAAAACTTGAATTCATTCCAATATCAGTTCAAACTATTTCTCTGATTGTAATTTTATATATTTAAATTGACTGACGACAGAACATTACAATAAAGGAGAATAAAAACAAGATATTTAAAAAGAACTGGGTTGATTTAAAAAAAAATCAAGGTAAAATTATTTTATCATAATTATAAAATCATGAAAATAATATTATAAACTCCAAGCTACAAAGGATCTCAAAAGCCATCAAATCCAATGCTTTCAATTTATAGAAAAAGAAAATCAAGGTCACAGAGGTTAAGGTCTTCCTCCCCTATGCCTGCTCTCCAGTCATTGGACTATCAATAATTATACTTCAATAGAAGTAACAAAAGTTTACTTATGAGATTTTTAGTTTCAAAATAAATCGTCTGTTATAATAGTGCTGAAATCTGAGAGATAAAGACACCAAACTATAATGCGCAGAGCTGCTTATCAGCATGGTAAAGTACAAAGAGCACATCAGTCAGGAAAACTGAGTCTGATGCCTTTTGACTTACCCCAAGGAGGCCAAAGCTAGAAAAAAAGACTACATATATAAAAAATATTTTATGGCAGCACCTTCAATAGTTACAATCCAAGTGGAAACAAAGTAGGTATCCATTAAGTTAAGTAGAGAGACCCGTTCTTCAAAACCTTCACATCGAGTCATAGAGGAGTCTAATAATATTAAACAAAAGGCCCCTTAGAAAGGCACCTAGGTGGCCCAATAAATAGAACATCAGGCCTACAGTAAGGAAGACCTGAGTTCAAATCCAGTCTGAAGACTCCTATAAGTCATTTATAAGACCTGCCTTAGCACTCATTTCCCAATATGTAAGGTACAATAGCAGCACCTATTTCCTTATGGTTATTGTGTATATCAAAGGAGATAACTGCAAAGCACTTAATATGGTGCCTGCAATAAAGTGCTTTATGTTAGCTATAATAAAAATGATAAAAAGGCCTCGGAGGTTTTGTTTTTGTTTACGTTTTAATGGTTAGAAAAGCAAGGAAGAGGGAAAGATACACTAAAGGAAGGAAAGGGAAAGAAAGAGTAGAAGATATTACCTTATGTAATCTGATTAAATATAAGAAAACAAGCCTTTACAAAGCATCATGTGCCAAGAATTGTGCTGTTAAGGTTTGTGTTAAGACTATAAAAACAAGGAGGGGAGAGGTAGGGGGATGCTGGACACTTAGGGGAAGGGGTAACAAGAAAGAGTAGATTAAGCAAAAGAATTGTTTAAGTAAAATAAAATCTTGACCATGGAGTGTAGAACCCAAAATTCAAAGAAAAGTTTAAAGGAAAAAAACTTGTGACCCTCTGAACAAGAGAAAAAGAAGGGAGCAGAATGAATCAAACCCAGAACACTAGTGCTAAGTACATACCTCTCATCATTTTTCTTTATAAAGGAGTTGGAATCTCTGATCAACACAACTAATCATAATTTCAGAGGCCTCGAAGAGACAAGTTTTTTGGTGATAGCCATTTGAGAATTTGTTTTTATTCAACTATGCATATTTGTTGCAAGTATTTTGCTTCCTTTCCCCCCTTTAATTGGGAGGAGAGAAGATGGTATTTTGTCAATTGAAAAAAAAATTAATGTTAGCACTACTGTCTGTCTACCCAGGTTACTTATACCTTCGGAAGCTAATACTTAACGTGCAACAAGAAAATGGGATTTACACACATATATTGTATCTAGGTTATATTGTAACACATGTAAAATGTATGGGATTGCTTGTCATCAAGGGGAGGGAGTAGAGAGAGGGAGGGGATAATTTGGAAAAATGAATACAAGGGATAATGTTATTAAAAAATCAGTCATACATATATACTGTCAAAAAATTTTATAAATAAAATTTAAAAAAAGAAGAAGAAAAAAAATTAAGTTTAAAAAAAGAGGGTTAAGCTAAATGGTGTTAAAATGGGGAGAAAAAAAATCATTGTAAGTTTCTCTGATTAAGGTCTCATTTCTAAGATATGTATGGGAGGAGATTTAAATTTATAAAACTAAGAGCCATTCCCCAATAGATAAAAATCAAGAGATATGAACAGGCAGTTTCCCTAAGAAGAAATGAGGTTATTCACTAACCATATGAAAAAATATTCTAAATCATTAATAATTAAAGAAATACAAATTTTAAACACCCCTAAGGTTCTATCTCATATCCTCAGATTGGCAAAGATGATCAAAAAAGAAAATGACAAATACTGGATGGGCTGCAGGAAAATAGGTACATTAACACACTGTTAGTAGTGCCGTGAAATAAATGGTCAGTCATTTTGGAAAGCAATTTGGAACCATGTCCAAAAATTTACTAAATTGTGGCCTAGTTGTACCACTACTAAGCCTATATTTCAAAGAGTTAAAAGAATAAGGACAAAAATATTTAAAGCAGATTTTTTTGTAGTCACAAAGAATTGACAACTAAGGGAGAAAAAGATAAATTTAGATAAAAGACTGAACAAGAAAATACTCATTAATTAAAAATTTTTAACTTTTAAAATGAAGATATTGATGAGTGCCTGGCATACCCAGCCCAAACTATATGCATACATATGAAATCTACTAGCAGAACATAGCAGAAACTTTAAACCAAAGTAACAGTTACAACACAGAAGTAATTTTTTTACTTCTTTGGGCCTCAATTTATTCAACTGTAAAATGATAAGATTAGATTAGAGCTGAAAATGTCTTTATTAGTACCATTAACTTGAGGCATAAGCATGCACAAGAAGAATTTTAACAAATATTTATGATTAATTTTATTTATGAATAATAACTTAGTATATAAAGTAAAAGGATCTGGAGTGAAGAAAACTTGAGTTCAAATTCAGCCATATTCACTTATTAGTGATGTAACCCCGGGCAAGTAACTTATCCTATTTGCCTCAGTTTTCTCATCTGTAAAATGGGGATAATAGTGACAGTATCTACAAGGCTGATATGAGAATCAAATGAGATAACACCTGTAAAGCACTTAACACATGCCTTCCCTTTTCTTCCTTTCTCTTCCATGTCTTCCATGATCTCAAGAGCTTTAGCTTTTCCACTAAAACTTCAACAATGCCCTTTTTCTCATATTATAAAAAAGACAACTTAATTTACTATGGGTTTGCTTAAGAAGTGCTTTCACAGAAGTATTTTTCTTAATTCAAAAGAAATACTTTATATTGGATAGCTTCTTTACCCTTTCATATATTTCAGTATTTCAACATGATTCAATTAAATTTGTTAAGTACAGTATTTACAAGTACTCCTGTATTCAAAAATTAAGAATACAAAGACGAAATTTTATCTTCCCTCTAAAAAAAGGGATGACACAAGAGAGAATGGGAGAGCAGCAAAGGAGACAAATGCTCTAGATCTGTGCTCTGGAGCTATACCTTTCCCCACCACTGATTATGTGCCTCATTTTTTCATAAATTGCTGCAGTCAAAAGGTTCCTTACTCTTAATAAGCTGTATGTATCATGGCATATTAATTCACTTCTGTTCTTAGTGCTGTTGACTGTCTCACTTCCAGTTAATATATTCCACCAAAGGGAGGTATTATCAACTCTAGACACATAAAAATCCCCAGAGCCTGTATTTAGTTCAGTTCCATGAATGATAAGACTTTTAATAGATATTTATGAATAACTAATTTCTTAGATGGGTTTCAATTTTTCTTGGCACATGATTTACTAATTCTGTATTATCAGAATGCCACACAGACAAAAACACTCACTTCAATTTTATCCCCATTACTCAGGTCTGAATCAATGTTTCACTGATTCACATCTACTACTAAGTTTAGTCTTTGCAATCAAGTAATTTCTAGTCTAATGAATGAGATGACTGCATATAAATAATAAAAAGCACCAAAGTGCTAATATAATATAGTAGGATCATTGGAAGATAACAGGAGTTAACTATTCCAATTTTGTGGGGGTAGGAGTAGAAAAGGAAATTCTAAAGCCAAGAATACTCTCAGAAAGAAAACAAAGCAGAGCAAAACCTCTTCCTGATTTATTTAAAATTCAAAACTGGAGACAATCAGAATTGTCAGTCCAAGGATGTCATAACTACATTTTTCCAATACTTAAAAAACCTCTTCTGCTTGATTACTCTGCAATTTTTTACGGTAATGAAAAGGTCATAGGTGATATCTGTAAAGGAATTTTTCCTGTGGGACCAATCAATGTAGGAAGAAAAAAGTTTCTCTTTAACAGTTATTCCCAAAAGCGCCTTTATTAACATGAATACATTTGGTGATCTTTGGACCAAAGAAAAGGCAGCTTGCAGAAAATCTGATAAAGATAATATGGAAGTGGTATTTTCCAAATCCTGGTAATGAAGTCTATAATCATATTCCCTATATCAAAACTTTTAAGGAAAAAAAGGCAATTTTTCTTTGAAGAAAGTAGAACAATTAACCAGCTTTTCTCCCAAAATAAGCTTTTTTCAAATTCATAAGATGACCAAGTGTAGGTCCAGTAGAATATTTCATATGCCAGATTACAGGACCACAGATATAGAGACAAAAGGGATATGAAAAGCTACCAGTCCAACCTCTTCTTTCAGTTAATGTTGTTGGCTGATTTTGCCAAACTTTTATTTGTCTTTTTTAAATCTTTTTTTTTATAAAGTTTCCTGAAGGTAGAACATAGACTATATTTAAAACTCAATTTAACATACAAACAAAAAGCATTCAAAAGTCTCTAAGAATTTCAGATATCCAAAAAAAGTCCTGACCACTCACTTACACTACAAAAATTTATTTAAGCATCTACTATGAGCAAGGACTGAGCAATGGGCAATGTATGAGCAAATACAATGGGAAAAAACAAAACCAGCTCTGAGTTTGTTATATCCTACAAAATACAAAATTATTTCAAGGAGAGAATTCTATGGGGGGAGGAAAAGAAAGCAGTGAAGGTAGGGAATGGCATCTAATAAGCATCCTGAGACAAGATGGGTATGGCGAACAAGGCTGTCAGGAGATGACATGTTGAATGTGGGGAGCAATTCATTGTTTGGTGTGATTATTAGACAAAATGTATAAAAGTGAATAATGAGAACGAGAAAGTAGGTAGGAGCCAGAGGGTGAAGGGCTTTAAACAACAGGTACAACTTTTTACACCCATTGAAGGTGACCTAGTGAGACAGTCATTTCTACCCCTGGGATAAGTTATTTTGACAACTGTGACAACTGTGAAGGACTAGAATATTAAGGATGTACAGAGGTGAATTAAAGCTTGTTGCAATGGCCCAGGCAAGGGCTGAGAGCCTGACCCAAGGTAAGAACTATGTGATTACAGAGAAAAGGAAAGCTCCGAAAAATGTTATGGGGATAGAAGAAGATTTGACCAGCTGATCAGAAATGAGGCTCATGGTAAAGAAGGGAGAAGAGTTAAGTTTCTATGTTACATTCTAATATTCCTTGCTCTTCTACTTTAAAAAAAAAAAAAAAACTGGAGCAATGATTCCATCAACTGTTGTTAGCTTCCCTAAGTAGTAACTTCCTCTACAACATAAATCATAGATATGGAGCTAAAAGGGGCCATAGAAGTAATCTAGTCTAACTAGCTTATTTTACTGTGGCAGAGATAAGATTTGAACTCAGAGCCATTAACACCTAAGCAATTCAGTTTCAGAGACCAAGGTAGGTTTGAATTCTAATAACAAGCCAACTCTAAATTTTCTTGTAATTATTTTGTTGCTTTCACTTCCAAAAGAATTATTCATATTATATATAATTGCATATTTATTTTGTACATATTTTCTTATCTGGGAACATGAAGCATCTTCCTACTAGACCATATAATAAGCTCCTTGATGGCAATGACTTTGCTTTTGTGAACACCAGATGAACACCAAATATACAAAAAAATAGAACATATTTTTGTGAATAAACTCTATTCGAGAATAAGACACTTGATCCAGATAAAGTTCACATCATTCAACAAATATCTTTCTGAAAAGCTAAGTGGAAATTAAATAAATGCCAATGACACATTTTAATGTAATCACTTTAAATGTATAATATTAATATGTGCAAATAAGTACAAAAAATTTTTATTCAGGATGTTTTGTGTAATAGTAAGCACACCCTTCTCCATATGAATCCTGTTCCCTTTAATAAAATGTGCCTGGACTATTATTGTTTTATAGTAAATATTTCAAGGGCTCTTGATTTTACTAGCATGGCCTTTTACCACAAGCCAAAAATAAATAAATATATCTATATATCAGCCCCTTTCTGCCTTGGACAGTCCTTTCCACTATTATTGAAATAATTTATCATCTGAAGGCTAAGTCCCCAGTGATGGGCCTTTGGGATTAAAGTTAGACTGGTTCTAGAAAAGATACACACAAAGAATAAGGAAAGCCTTTCCACCCCAGTAGGAACTGCCAGAGTTTGTGCTCCAATAGTATAACCTTTAAAAACTCTGGGTTACCTCTACATTACGTAAGGTTTATGAAAGAAAAAACTATATTATCAACAAGTAACAACAAGTGATCCCACAGTGGATCAAATAGAGTTTGGTTAGAACAATTAAGTACCACATTACTTCCAAGATAAGCACTTAATAAATATTTACTGAACCACTACGTCATAGCAACACCATGCATCGCTATCTGAAGACATGATATAATCAAAATCATGAACACAGTAATAATAATATAATAACAATAGCAACTAGCATTTATATGGCTTAAAAGTTAGCAAAACACTCTACAAACATTATCTCATTTGTCCTCACAACAACATTGCTATTTTTAGGTGCGATTATTATTTCTAGTTTACAAAAAGAAAAACTGCAGTGAACTTTATTTGCATTTTCAAGGAACAGGGTTTTACAGTTTACTTAAAACTTAATATGCAGAAAATCTTCCACCTGATCTAAAGGTCAGACTCTGACAACTTCCAATAGGTGCTAAAGGGAGATGAAACAAACTACCTAATGCAGTAATTACAAGGACTATGATAAGCTTTTGGTTGATGTCACTTAACAGAGCCACTGATGGATTTTTTTTTTCTAGATAGCACACAATCCTGCAAAAACAGCTTGGAAAGGAACATGTTCTAAAAATATTTACACATTAAAGTAAGTATTTTGCCTTTGGCAATCCGAACTATTTGGTAGCATGACTTATTTAAAATATGTTGCATTATGATACAAATTACCGGGATTATCGTGCAAAAAACTGTTAAAACAGACTAATTTTATGCACAAATTTAGTAAATTCATTTTCACAGCTTTATTAAGAAGTAGCAGAAATTCTGGCTCTGGACTCTCGAAAATGCAGTCTGACCTGCTGATTCAGTGCTTCAGCGAGGTAACATCGGAAACATTCGTTCCCGTGTAAAACCAGACTGGCAGAAATGTGAGACCGTAACTCCCTGGCACTGGGAAGGGGGTCGATCAGCTGCGCGATTTTCTAAGTTAGAGGGGAAAGAGCATTTGGAGAGCGAGATAACTTCTAGAAGGGGAGGGATCAAACCCCGCGGGGCCACCAAAGATGCTAAACTGAACAAGTAGGCAGATCAGAAGCAGCCAGTCCGGCAAGAGGGCAGGGAGCACTGAGCCTGGGGTAGGATGCCCTGGAAGTCCCACTGGGCGGCCGCAGCCTGTTCTCAGCACAAAAGTGCTGCGCTCTCTCAGGTGGGTAGCACCCTAATTCTAGACCCATAGACAACACAGACAAGTGAGCGAGGGAGCCTAGAAGGATTTGGTCACAATAGGGCACCTCACTTATTTATGGTGAGACTTCCATAGCAGTCTGCCTATAAAAAGCTTTTCATCAGAGTAACTAATCAACCACTGACCACTCCTGCACCTCACACCTCCTCGGTGGAAAGCTTTAATAAATGTTTACAGAACTACAACTTCAGCTCCCGAGGCACAGGGAGCCCGGGACAGTAAAGTCAGGTTCCAGTCGCCGAAAATCCCAGGGCCCGCTCGCCCATCCCCAGCGCTTTCCCAGCTCCCACTCCGACACTTTAACTGACACTTGGTGCAGTTAGTTGTGCGGTAGCAGTTCTAGGGCGGACAGTTTAATGGAGCCCTGCCTGTTAACCGAGGAGAACTTGAAATACGGACGGTCACTCATTCGGGATTAAAGCCGGAAAGGACGCGGGCTCGCACTGACCCACAACTCTCAGGTCCGGCCTCCAACCTCAGCTCGGACCCAGTGGCCCTGCGCACGTCACTGCCCTCTCCTCAGCTGTCAAACCGCGAGCGCTCGGCCCGCACCTCCTCCCCCTCCGAGGGGCGACTTCGTAAACAGCCCGAAAGAGCCGCGGGGAGCAGGGGCACCGGGCGCCGCCCCATTTCCGAGGCCCAGGGGTGAGGGGCGAACAAAGAGGGGCTCGGGCAGCATCTCTTCTACGGAGACGCGGAGAAGGGAGGAAGGGGGCGTGTGCAGAGCAGGTCCGGACCCCGCGGGCCACCCCCCCTCCTTCCCAGCTCGCTCACCCGGCTCACGGTTGATCTCGATGTCAAAGTGGCACTGCGGCCGGTCCTGCGCTCCCATCGCGACAGAAGCGGCGACAGCGACAGCTGGCCCTGGGACAGGAGAGGAAGGAGGAGGCCGGTTAGAAGGCGGTGGGGCCCGGGCACCGGCTGGGGAAGGGGAGGGGGAGGAGGGCGGGGCTCCCGGGAACGCGCGCGAGGCCGGGGGTGGGGGGGGTGGGGAGGGGGGTCGGTCTCCGAGCTCCGTCGATCGCGACCGGCCAGGCCGCGGTCCCGACCGGAGCCCAGCGCCCCCCTGTCCGCAGGAATTGGGATGGACCCAGGGCAAGAAGGGACGGTCCTCACCTGGCGGCTCTTCAAGTGGCGGAAAAGAAAGAGCGGCCTCCGAGTCCGCAGCCCGACACCATTAACCTACCGGCGCTTCCCCCTCCTCCCACTCAGGTCCTGCCTCCCTCTTCAGCAGCCCCCTCCCCTTCAGCTCCTTCCGCCCCCCTCCCCGTCACTCCCCCCTCCCCTGCCTTTTGGCGTCACCAAACAACGCGAGATCCCTACTAAAGCCCGCGAGAGCGAGGGAGGAATAACGGAAGAACGAGAAGAGCGCGGGGGGAGGGGAAAGAAGGAGAAGGGGGCGGGGAAAGGGCCTGCTTCGGAGCTGGCCTAAAGATCTTGAGCTCTATGAGGGAGGGAAAAGGAAAGTCGGTGATGGAAGCAAAGCGTTCTGCGCACGCTCCCGTCCTCGCTTCCCTTTCGCTTCTCCCACCTCTGGCTCTCGGACCCCACCCCCTTTTTCTGCCGCTTTTCTAGGAGATACACGGTCGGGGGAGGAGTCTGCGCAGAAAAGCACTTCCCCCCCAAAGTTTTTAATTCGGTGATAGTATTTTACCGGAATTCCGTCTCACTTCCCAGTCCACAGTAGGTGCTTAATGTCGAGTCCGCCAAGGGGATTGGGCTAGACGCTCTCTGAAGTCGATCGCTTCTTGTTATGTGAATCAGAGCCTTACCGCCCCGAAGAGCGCTAGGGACGCTCGGAGGAGCGGGAGTAAAATCCAGTCTTGCACGCTCCAGCCAGAGGGCCTAGCGCTGGCACCCGTGAGTTCTGTGTCAGACAGCCAGCGTCCGCGCCATCAGTCAATAACTTAAGCACCTACTATGTGCCAGGCACTTCACTAAACACTGGGGCTGCAAACAGGCAAAATGCAGCCCCCGGCCTCCAGAAGCTCGGACTGGTGAGAAACCAGATGCAGACGAATACAAAGCAGCCGTGTGCCGGAGAGTAGGAAGTAATTAAGAGGGAAAGCACTGAAATTAACAATTGTTAATTAAAAAAGAAAAAGGAAGACTTCCTTGTGGAAGTTGGGATTTTAGTGGGGAGGTCAGAGAGCCACGGAGAATGCGGAGGGGAGTGTCCTGTTTGGACAGTCCCCTACAAGCGGGTCCTGGATCAAACGGGAGGGGGGAGGGGACTGGGAAGGTAGGAAGGGGCTGCATTTTGAAAGGCATGTGGTGGGGAGGCAATAGGGAGTCACTGGGGTTTATAGAGAAGGGCAGTAACGTGATCCGACTTGCGGTTTAAAAACATCACTTCAGTGTCTAAACAGAAAAAGAATCGGAGGGGAGAGTTCCCGAGGCAGACGCGGCCCTGAGGGGCTTATTGTCAGCAATCCGGGTGGGAAGGGGTAAGAGCCCGCCGCGGAAGGCTGACATTCCTTCCACAGGGTCTGTCTCAAGTACAGAAAAGCGCCCCTTTTCGTTCAAGTGCTGTGTCAGCTATTTTTGGTATTACTCTGTGGCCGCGGCTACATGAATTCCACTGCTAGCATTTACTGCAGGAGTGTACAATATAATGGTCACTGAGAGCAGAAAATGAAGACTATTCTAAAAAGCCCAAGTAAACTCTGCACTTAGTTAGATAACACTAAGATTTAGAGCTGTAAATGACAAAGATGCGGCCACTTTATTTCAGTTCTACTTATTTCAGTTTTAAAAAGCCAGAGACGACCTTCAAAATCCCTTCGTGTAAGCTCTTCCCTGTACAGATCATATCATTACAGATCATGATCGTTGCAACTGACTCTAGAGATTATCTTTATTTTACAGTCATTTTACAAATGGCTGAGCCCACAAAAGGACAGCGGCTGCTCAAAGCCACATGTGTATTATTTATCCAAACCCAGGTCCTCTAAATGCAAATAGAAAGCGCTTCTGTATCATCCCTGACTCTTTGTACTGTAGTTCTCCAAAAGTGGAAGAAAAAAAAAAGGATTCTTTTTGTCTCGATGTAATTAGTTTAATTTTAAAAGAGAAATTAAAATGGTATCTCAGAATTTGCAAATTGTGCAGCTAGACCTTCAAACCAACAACTATGCATAGGAAAGAGAAGTGTCTATTTAAAAAAAGTTTGCTAACATTTCAGATAGTACTTTATAAAAAGATGAAATGCCCATGCTTGTTAAAAGTAATAATTTGTCAACAAAATTGTTGCATAGAGAAGAAGCCACACTTGACAGTTTTGTGCAATTAAAAATGAATTCTAAAGTCCCCATAGCTACAGCATTATGATATTCCTAAAATAATGCAGCAGGAAACCAAGCTAAGAAGAAAATAATTCTGTCTTACAAAGATTTAGCAAAGAACTCTTGAAGAGTTTACTTTTATCTCCAATTTTTCTTTGTTCAGACATTCCATCTACTTCTTTATTCTTGGGAGTAGTTCTTGAAGCCTTTGCTTTACTTTTCAGTCAATTCTAATCCCACATGCCACATATCCCCTAAAAGGCACAACAGCCTACTACAATCTTTCCATATTTAGTCAGAGATGTCGTAGAAAGGAGAGCCTAATTGGGAGGGGACTGACATCAGAATCAGGGTTTAGGTCCTTCTGCTGATACAAACTAGTTGTGTGACTGTAGGCTAGTCCTTTAACCTCTCAGTGCCCTATGCACTCTCTACCTGGTCAGCAAACTATGACCAGGCAAATGTCCAAATTCTCATTTTTGTGCAGGTACCGTTAAGATATATATATATCACATGCTTCTTCTTTGTCTTTCCTTCTCAAAGAGAACCAATGACATCACAAGAAGGCCTTCTTGATGTGGGAATGAATTGCATTTAAGGAAGGCCAGCTGCCAATCATCCGCCTCACTGTCTCCTCCAGTCATAGAAGTCCAGTAGCAAAGCAAAAGTCAAGGCAGCTGACTGTGGCCTGAAATGTAGAGGGTGACCTTGGCCTTTCTGATTTAGTTTTTTCCCAGGTCTCAGTTTGTCTGAGGCAAGGCCCATTTAGTGAGTAAAGTCTAAGTGAGAATTGAGACAAAAGATATCCCAATGTACCATCACAAAATCATCACTTGGGAATTGGAAGACCTTTAGAGTTTCAAAGTCTCATAGGGAAAGAAGAAATTATCTCACTACTGTCCTGAATCTAGCTGATAAAAGAGAAGGAAGTTCTTTGGTCAAATGCTTTAGCAGGTTGACCACTACAGGTTCCAATAATAGATGATAATGATGGTGATAATACTAATAAATGTAGCTTTATGATTTGCAAAGCATTTTACATATGTTAATTCATTTGATGATCTCAAGAATCCTGAAATTAGTCATAATTAGTAATAGAAATAAATAATAGTACTATGTACTATTAGATAATAATAGGTACTATTATTATTCCTGTTTCTAGAGGAGAAACATGAGGCCTTTGATGGTAATGAAGGTGATAATGTTCAGGGTCATAGAGCTAAGTTCCAGATTCAGGTGCTGAATCTGGCATCTTCTAAGAGCTCCCAGTGGGTTGGGGGTGGGGGAGGATCTAATGAAGCCAAAATAAGCAAGCACCCTCAGGGATCTTGCTGCCAGTATATATTACCCGTAGCTTGCAACCTCTTGAGTTTCTCTAGTGGCATCTTTTTCATAAAACATACAGACTCCCTTTCATATAAATACAGTTCAACTTCATCTTTTCTGGCTTTCTCTTGCTCCTAAAGATGAGGCAGGAAGATACAGAGGAAAAGGAAATCATGGCCATGGCAGCCTTTCAAATACTTGAAGCCAACCATTATCACCTCCTCTATACCTCCTGCCCACTCCTACATAAGTCTCTCTTCTCCAAATTAAGCATGTAAAGGTTCAAGAGTAATCCCAGAGTGGTGAGTCACAAATATTGGGCCTTTATTTGGAGGCAGCTCCAGTATTCAGTAAACATTCCGAAATATCTGGATTTTTGCCTCAAAGAAAGAAGATATTTCAACAATATTATTTGTTTGTGAACAAACTAGAGCTACTATATCCACCCCTTCAATATCCATGATGCTTTTAGAAGCTCCAGATGTGCTGTATTATATATAACCTACAGAAGGATAGTTCTTTTCACTAAAACCACAGAGTCCTTATCCTCTTAGAGACTCTAGAAGAATGCTCAAATACTTCAACAGATCCATGAAGACCTAATTAAGTCTATGGGCACTACCTCTAGAAGCACAATCCAGGACATCTTCTCCTCATTGGTGACTCTTGCGCATATTCTTGATGAGGGATGAGGGTACCGAAGAAGAGGTTAGGCAGGAATGGGTGAGGTTCAGCTCTCCAAGGCATAGGTTCTGGCAAAGGAATTTCGCTAAACCCAAAGGTTATGGTAAAAAGGCTTTATTGTTAAAGAAACACCAAGAGGGATTCTCTTGGTGGGCATATCATTCTCAAGAAAGAAGTGATCAAGGAGTCATTTTCTGAACACCCATTTTATGCATGAGTCTAAGGGAAGTCTCCAGTGGATGTGAAATCTTGCCGGGGTTGTGACTTCCTCTAAGAAAGCTTATCTTGTCCGAAAGGATGCAAGACAATTTGGGTTTGTAAATCAAAAGAGACATTTTGTTGGTGATTTCACATAATTTTACAGGGCTCATTCAGATCAAGCAGAGTTTTACTCTCATTCTCTCTAGAGAATTTCATCCAAAATTTTGAGGATGATTAAGTCACTTCTAAATCAGTAGTTTACCCCTGCCTGTTTGTTATTTTTGCTGTTCCATTGGTTTCAGTTATGTTCGACTCTTCATGACCCCATTTGGGGTTTTCTTGGCAAAGATTCTGGAGTGGATTGCCATTTCCTTCTCCAGCTCATTTTACAGATGAGGGTTGAGTGACTTGCCAAGGGTTACACCGATAATAACTATCTGGGGTGAATTTGAACTCAGGTCCTCCTGATTAGAGGGTCAGTGCTCTATCTGCTAGAACATCTAATTGCCCCCCAAAATTGTTCTTTTTCACAGTCTCACTAAGCCTCTTCTCCCCTCCTCCCCCATTCCCCAACAGTATTCCCCCAAGTCCAGTCATTATTTAGGATTGGGGCAAGTCAATTCCTTTCAACTTATATCATGCAGATCATTATGGAGCTTAATTTAGCAGTTGAAAATGGTGTCTTTTGCCTCTATTCCTGCAATTATATCTGTGTCATTTTCCTTATTATAGAAGAATGATCAATATGATGATTATTTAGTTCTGACTCCATCTTGGACTGATGTGGTAATCAGGAGACTGAAGCTGTTGTCCTGGCTCTTTCCCTGATTAATTAATGTAAATCACCTAATCACTTAGAATCCCATCCTCTTTTTGAATTCTAGTTTCCTCTTTTTTAAAATAAGAGGGATGGCAAGATGGTCTCTGAGGATCCCAGTTGTTCTGATATTCTATATTTCAAGGTTCCTTGGGGTTTAAAGTTTGAGGCCTTTCCAGCCCTGGGATTTTGTGCTCTGTGGACTAATGATACTTTGAATTTTAAAGTCTATGTTCCCATAAGAAATAGGTACAGGTGCTGTTGACCTCTTGAGTTTTCATGTACATCAATACATGGATTTGGGATAGCTAGGTGGTACAGTAGATAGAGCACCGGCCTTGGAGTCAAGAGAACCTGAGTTCAAATGTACTCTCGTATACTTACTAGTTGTGTGAGCCTGGATAAGTCACTTAACCCCAATTGCCTTCCCCAAAAAATATATATCATATATATATATATATATATATATATATATATATATATATATATATATATATATATATATATATATATATATATATAATGTATGTACATTACATATGTAACATACAATATATATTACATAAATATATTTATATTCATATATACATACATTATACACACATACACAGATTCTGTCTTCTAGACAAATTCTAGTTCCAAGGACTTCTTGAATTCCCTCTTGAAATACGTCTCAGCTTGCTGAACAACATCTGTAATCAGTCATTCCAATTGCACAGGGCTGAGCCTACAGTTTCTATGTCAATAAGCAAGCCATAACACCAAAGGGTAAACCACAGGCTTCCACAAATGGAAAGGAGCAAACTAAAAAATAATCCATGTGATTGAGGAGGTCCTTGGAGATGTATCCTGGCTGCAGGGATTATCCAAGTGCCACGTCAAAGGAGAGCTCCACAGTAGAATTACTGGAGCTTCAAGAATACACACTCCCCTTGGAAGGCACCCAGAGAATCTGCCAGCAGGGCAGTCCAGAAAGAACAAAACAATCATTTCTTTGTCCTCTTGAGAGCTGTCATTATGAGGATTTGACAGTTTGGATAAATTGGAGATGATCAACAAATAGAAGTCACTGGCATTAAGAGGGATTGGTAAAGGTTTTTTTGCAGAAGGTAAAACTTTAGCTGAATCTTGAAGGAAGCCAGGAAAGCTAGAGAAGGAAGAGAAAAAGAAGCAGGAAGGAGTTCCAGGCATGGGGGAAAATCCATGGAAAATGCTTCCAGTTGGGAGATGGAATGTTTTGTCCAAGAAACAGAGGGGAGGCCAGTATGACTGGATTACAGAATATATGGAAGGAAAGGAGGGAGAAGGTGTCAGGTCATGGAGGGCTTTATAAGCCAAATATAATTTTATATTTGATTCTAGAGGCAAAGGGAAACAAATGAAGTTGCTTGAATAGATTGAGGGGCATGGTCAGACCTAGGTTTTAGGAAGATCATTTTGACAGTGGATGGAAGCTGGATTGTAGTGGGGAAAGGCTGGGAGAAGGGAGACTGACCAGCAGGTTCTTGCAACAGTTCAGGTGTGAGGTGAAAAGGGCCTTCATGAGGATGGTGACAATGTAGGAGAGAAGGGGGCATAGGTTAAGAAGGTAGGAACAACAAAACTTGGCAATTGATTGAATATGAGAAGGTTAGAGAAAGTGAGGAATCAAGGATGATACTTAGTTGTAAGCCTGGTGACTGGCCACAGTATTTGGGAAGTTAGGAAATGGGGAAGGTATGGAAAGAAAGACATTGAGTTCAGATTTGGAATGTGGAGTTTAAGCTATCTGCAGGACATTTAGTTCAAGTAGTCTGGAAAGCAGTTGGAGATGTGAAATTGGAGATTAGAGAGATTAGAGCTGGATAAATAGATCTGAGAATTGTCTGAACAGAGATCATTGGATCCATGGGAACGATGAGATCATCAAGTGAAACAGTACAGAAGGAGATGTACCCTGTGAGACCTCATGATTAGCAGGTGTGATCTGGATGAAGATCCAGAGGAGACTAAAAAGGAGCCATCAGCCAGGCAGGAAGAAAACCAGGAGAGAGCAGTTCTAAAAACCTAGACAGAAAAGAGTATCAATAGTATCAAAGGTCAAGAGAGATCACTGATAACTTTGGAGAGGGGAGTTTTAATTGAATAATAAAATTGGAAATCAGACTGCAGAGTGAAGAAGAGAGTGAGAAAAAAAGAGCCTTACAGACAGCTTCAAAGAGTTTCAATATTCAAAAGAGAAAATATAGAGGATGATAGCTAACAGGAAGGGTTGTTGGATCAAATGAGATATTTGAGATTGAGGGAGCGATGGCCTTGTTCGGAGGCAGTAAGGAAGAAGCCAATAGATGAGGAAACTGAGATTGAGGTAGTATTCAAACATAGGGTCTTCCTGACTCTTGGTCCAACACTCTTTCCACTGTGTCACCTGGCTGCCATGAGCTGTTCTAATACCTTTCTCTGGCTCTTCTAGGTAAGACTTATTGCAGCAGCACTTCATTTTATATAACAGGTATTTTTTTTAAATTGCATAGAAATGACTATTATTAGTAGTAATAGTAATGAAATATTTCTTATTTTTGTGTTGTTTTTTAATCTTTCTGGTCGTGTCACATTCTTTTTAAGTCCATTTGGTGTTTTCTTGGAGATTTTGGAGTATGTTGCCCTTCTCAAGGTTATTTTACAGATGAGGAAACTGAGGCAAAGCATGTTGAATGTATTTGCCCAGGGTGCCATAGCTAGTAAGTGTTTAAGATCAGATTTGAATAACACTTTAAGGTTAAGTATTTTCCTCCCAACCTGTCTATGAGGTAGATGGTGCAAGTGTTATTTGTGAGTAGAGTATGATTTTAAACAAAAACAAACTCTCCCTGCAGTGAGTACTTTTACTTAAAAAATCCCCACTTTACTAACTCTTTGGTAAGTAAATTGGGGTTTTTATCCTCCAGCTGTTGTCAAAGTGAGACACAAATGGAAAATCCCCTCTTTAGAATTTCAGAGATTCATGATTTTGTCACTGTATGTGAATTCCCACTACTGACTGAGATCACAGTTCTCTGTCTCTGTAAATAGTCATCGTGACCTTTCTGTGCTTCCCCTGATGGTAAACTCCATAGCAATGAGGTCTTCTAGGGCAGGTAGGTAGGTGGTGCGGTGGATAGGGTCCTGCACCTGATGTTTCTGGATTCAAATCTGGCTTCAGGTACTCACTAGCTCTGTGATCAGGTACAACTCACTTAGTCATATTTACCTCAGTTTCCTCATCAGCCAATGAGCTGGAAAGAGGAATGACAAGCCTGCTACAGCATCTTTGTCAAGAAAACCCCAATATGGCGTCACTGAACAATAATCACAAAGAGCTCTTCTGCACTTGAGTTGGCTGGTTCACAGTTCATTGCTGGGGTTATACGCATAAGCCAATCTGCCATAGAAGAGATTTTTTTTTCTTTTTTTGATCAGATTTTGTGTTCTATTAACATATAATCTTTAGGGAATCTAGGAATTTCTCCTCCCACAATGAAGCATTCATTGGAGGGCTTTATAGAAAAATTAAATATAATTTTTTAAAAGTATACTAGTGATTCACTTGTAAGTTGTAAATGAAAGGGCTCTGTGCTGACTGGTACAGGTAGTTTTCTTTTACACAAAAAAATACATAGTTGTAGGAGATTGAAAGGCAGGTGAGTGGGCAGTAATCTCCATGTGCCTTCCAGATATGGCTAAATGTTTAACCAGCTCTCTCAAAAATAGATGGATGTGTGACCCACTTTGAAGTTTAATCTGTATTATTGTTTCCTCATCTTCTTATTAAGTCTATATAATCAACAAAACAAATCAAGCTCTTATTTGCAGTGTTGGCCCAATTTCAGAGAGGTAAACACCCAAAAGAGAAATTTAAGGATCAGTCCAGCTGGTTTGAGCTGGCTCCAGCACACCTCTCCTCCCAGGGGGATATAGGATGCTACCTAACATTCCGTCTACCCAAGCTCCCCCAGAGTTGTCTAAGCTCAAGTTACTAGAGCTGGCTACAGAGGGCATGAGAGCTGACTGCCTGGATCTTTGGCCATATTCCAGGAAGCATTCCCAACTCCCATTGCCTGCCCCATTTCTTCTCAGAATGACTTAGGGCTGAAAATATTAAAAAATAGTCATTTGGTGTTTCATACGTTTATTAAAATCATCAGAGTTTCCGAACTGTGATCAGAATTTAAAAGATACAATATTAAAACTCCTGGTTGCTTCATAGCTCCAGTGAAATTCCTCCCCTTCTCCTTCTGGGTTTTGGCTGATTTTTAAAGTCAGTGGGAGGTGGGGGTTGGGGAGACAAGGAGGAAGTTGTCTCACCAATAACAAGCTCCTACTGTCTGGGTAAGCTGGTCATCAGAGGATTCAAGGCCAGAAGCCTCTGGTAGGAAGCCAGCCATTCCCTCTGCTCTCTAGTATCTGGATGGCTTCAGTCCACTTCCTCCATAAAGATTCTCAAGTCCCAGGCCCTAATTTACAAGCAGAATGGCACCTTAACCCCTCCCATGTTTAAAGGCAGACTCAGTATCCTAGGGTCTCCCTCTGAAGCATGTCCACTGTGATTTCCATAAAGCAGGCTTCTCTCTTGGTTTTTCAATGTCCCACATAAGACCACCTTTTGACAACCCTATTTACATAAAGAATTTCAAGCAATTCACTCCAAGCCCCTTCCATTTGCTGTCTTTGGCCCCTTAAAAGTTCCAAGAAATTGCAGGGGAGGACCTAAACTGTTTCAAACACAAGTTACATAAGAATGAATAATCTCATATAGTAAGATATTAAAGGAGTTGAAATCAATAGGATAGAAAAAGTCCTAAAACCTGAAAAGTCAGCTTTTGGTGAAGAGAATCGTTTAAACAGATTATAACTCTTAAGAGACTCCATGTCTCCATGACACAGGGAATATTTTATCATTTGAAATGAGAATAGGAATGATAAAATCATGGGATTTCAAATGAGAAGAAATCTTAAAAATCATCTTTTCCTCCTTCCCTCCATATTTTTTTGGGGAAAAAAACCCTGCCCTTTAGAGGGAGAAAGTTACTTAGGCATGGGCTACCCTGCCAGGAAGGGACAGAACCTGAATCCCCACTTGAAGGCCTTTTCATTCCAGGACCAGGACTCTCCATCACTGCCATAAACAGAAGTTGGATTGACCTAAAAGTTGCTCTGTGGCTCCAAATTCTCTTTGTGTGGGATGTGTCACTTCTACAAGCTCCGGTTCCAGCAGTTTGGAGTGAATAAGCTGGAGGTCCAAAAAAAGGATGTTGGATTCTTGATTCAAATGATGAGCTCTGAAGTCTCGTCCTACTCAGAAACTGGGATTTTCCTAAATGGAAGGATCCACTTCACACAGAGGGAGGAGGCAACCCAGTGCCCCAAGGTGATTCCAGCTCCAAGGAGTAGCCAAGCATGGCAAGCTTGCTAAAAGGAGATAGAGTTCCTCATTCGGTCAAACCTTAAACTGGAGAGAGTTTTCTACTCCTGCTTAAATTTATCCTAGAGGGCTTCACACCCTATCTTTCACTTTGGAAGTGTAGGAGATTATTCTAATTTGTGTATGGGCTACCGAGAACTGCTCCCTTTCCCATTTACTTTTCCCTTGTTATTTACATTATTTATGATTTAATTAAATGCTTTTCTTTTGGATTTGTGACTCTCACTTAGTCTATGAATAGAGAATGTTGCACCCGTGGGAGTTTTGAATGTGATTTGCATAATCGATTACCCAAAATACTAGCTGCTGAATTTAGGAAAATATAGCAGGGGTTTTTTCCCTACTGTAATAAAACACTGCATTTGGAGTCAGAAGTCTTTTATCCCGAAAAAGAGTTCTTTCCCTCTGTTCCATCCCACAGAAAATTCAGAAAACAAATAAAGGATTTGCACAGTAATTCATAAGCAATTAATACAGTTCCCCCTTCCTGGTGACATATCTTTATCCCTTTACAATTCGCAGATTCAAAGCATCACCTATATAGTTTCAGAGTTCTCAGGGGAATTTCAGGGGACATCTTGTTATACCTGCATTAATATAGCAGTCAATGATTAAATGGGTGTATTTGTATTTGTATAAATGTTTGATTAATATTGATATAGAGAGGATCTGTTTATATACCCAAGAATGAACTAGAAATTTCTGGAATATAATATGGAAAGATTCCCATTCAATACCCTAGATCTGGACTGTCTTCTGAGTTTGAGAACTGAGTCTTTAACTCAGTTACAATTGCTATTATGTGTCCTGACTTTTCGCAACCTCAACCTCGGGGCTTTCATCTTGACTCTTAAAGTTCAGCACTTTAAATTTCAATACTTATGAAAATGTTAATGTCTTTAGCTAAGGACCTTGTTCATTTTAATATTGAACAAGTGTTTGTTGATGTAAATTGAATTCAGAAGCAGCGTGATGTAATAAAACACTACATTTGGAGGCCTGGGTTTAAATATTGACTCCCTATTTTTGACCTGTAGGCCTTTATGGGCCTCAATTCCTTGAATAAACTGAGAAAAATGGATCAGATAATCTTTAAGTCTTTGCAAAATTAGAAAATCTCATGCTCCCTATGGCCACTTTTTTTTTTTTTTAAGTAAATAGAGTTAAGTGACTTGCCCAGACTCACTGCTAATAAGTGTCTGAGGTCAGATTTGAACTCAAGAAAATAAGTTCTCCTAACTCCAGATCTGATACTCTATATGCCTATTGCACTTAACCTAACCCCTAACATGTATATTGATATTTCCTCAAATACTCTTTTTCTTTCTTCAGTCTACCAAACTTCTATGATTTATTCCTCCATTCCTTCTCTGCTATGAAAAGGGCCATGTCTTTTATTACCATTACCTATAAGCAGTACCACACTTAGTCCAGGTAAACAGACCCCAGGACTATCAATTTCTCTTAGAAGGCCTTGCTTAAAATAAAACATTAAGATAAACAAATTTAAAAATTCTTTTGAATACAACCAAGTGAAAGTTAGCTTATTTGTATGAAATATATTGCATGGGATATGGGAACATTGAATACATCTAAGTTAAGTGAGCCCAATTGGACTGAATTATAGAGTTCAAAGATGATAGAACATGGCTTCATAGAAGAACTACAGAATTCCTACAGCAGTCCAAGGAGGGAGGGAAAAGAAAGCCCTGAGCTTCCCCATCCCTTGGACTGGGCTGGACTCCTGGACTTAGGTCATCCCTGTGTCCCTCAGGGTGGTTTGGTAAAACTTCTGGACAGAGGGCCCCATAGGCTGGAGATGAAGTCAGTGAGTTTGCTGCCTTCACATCATTTTTCCTGCAGTTCCCAGAACTCTCGGTGTCCACCATGGTTGCTGAGTCATCACCTGTGTCAGAACATGGAATCTGAAAAGTCTTTTGCATGGGGGAGAAAAACACGTGAGCCAAAAGTATCTTAGTTCTAACACAACAACTTCCAATGTCATGTTTCTTCCCTGAGCAGCTCTTTCTTTTTCACTTTTAAATTTCATGGAATGGGAAAGTGTAAACCATTTCCCTGGGATGTCTGACAAATTTCATTTCAGATAGCCTAAAAGATGGATGGGGGGCTTCATTCTTTAACTGTATGTTCTCTACAGAATTATAATAACTGGTCTTGTGGACCACAATAATAAATCCAAATTTAGGCTTTCATCTTGACTCTTACAGTTCAGTGTTTTAAATTGCAATACTTCTTATGAAAAGGTTAATGTTGAAAGCAAAGTATTCTAAATTTTCATTGATAAACCTGTATGCCTCATATGGACCCATGAATCTTGTTGTTTGTTTTTTTGTTTTGTTTTGTTTTGTTTTGTTTTTTAATTTATATAGACAGGCATCCTGTAATAGATATTTTTCTAGGGCCCTCAATCATACCCTAAGGATGAGCCTATACACAAATGTTCTACTTCCAAATTCAAAGACTCCAATATTCCTATGATGAGCTAATATTTGTAAAACAAACAAACAAAAAAACTTAGCACAGTGCTTGTTATATAGTAGGTGTTACATAAAAGCTTATTTGTTATGCCACAGTTCTCTTTTATTGTCCTGACTCAGTTTCCCTAATTATCCTGACTCAGTCCTGCCTCGGTTTCCTTGCTTCCCCTCCCTCTTTATCAGAATACTTGATAAGGATAAAAGTTCTTATGTTTTAGAACATTAGAATGCTTCTCCCCATCCCAAGCTATCGGAATGTCAGATACCTCTCCCTATGTCCAGGCTGCCTCCCTTGATTGTCATCCTCTCTGCAGAGGCTCGCCCCACACTCTCAGAATCCCATTACCCCTCTCAGTACTCTGACTCTGCCCCTGCCTCAGTCTACCCTCTGCCTCTGAGCCACGTGAATATATGTTATTGAGAACTCTGATTGTTTGCTGGATTCTTAGAGACCATAGTCTCATTCAGCCCTGGGACCACACCATGAATCCAGTTTGATCCCAGTAAATCTCTCCCATTAAATAAATTATTAAATACTCTCTAATCTCTATTTTGCTCAGTTTCTCCAGCATTACATTTATCTTCCCTTCCCTTGTTAATTGTAATTTTTTTTAATCATTCCATGTATTTTCATGTCTTTACTCTTCCTAACCCTATTAATCTTCTTTAACTTAATCTTCATAATTTACAATCTTTCTACCCTACTGTACTCTCCCAGGAGTTCACCTCTGTTATGACATCCCAATCTCCACCCACTGGTGAATCAGGTCTACTGTACATTATTTTTCACTCTCAAATCCTTTGTTCCCTTGTTATTTCTCTAATCCCACCTTGCTAAACACCAGTTCTGGATTACACCCACTGTCTATTTCCCTTTTTTCTCCTCACTGGCTGCTGAATAGAGATGGAAAAAGCAAGTAACCATATTGAATGAGTCTGCTACAAATTTATGTCATCTAATTCAACTGGGTCCTCATTGCAGCATGGGAATTCCTCCGGAACTGCTCCTATATTCCACTTACCACAGTGGTTCTTCCAAGCTTCTCTTCTTCTCAGTCTTTTGCCATCATTCCATCTCTCTCCCTCACTCTTTCAGCTAAAGGCCTCACTGAAAAAATGGAAGTCATTTGCTGAGTGCTTTCTTCTTTTCTTCTCTTTCCCTCATATCTTTCTGACACCATTGTCTCTTCTATCACTTTGGTCTCTTATGAAGGGGTTACCCTTCTCTTTTACCAACCTTTCTTATATATTTTCTTTTGAGGGGCAGTAATTTTTAAAAATTTTACACTTAATACAAAATTAGAAAAGGAAAAAGTCATATATACAATAGACCATAGAAGATTCAATATAAAACAATACGTTTCCATTTCAAAATCTATATAATAAATATTACACATTGTTTTCAAAGCTGCCCTGCTTTTCTTTGCTTTCTTATTAGTTTTCTGCTTTGCACTTTTTACTTTATTCCCCCCCCCCCTTTCACCATAAGTGCAAGTCTTTCCATGTTTTTCTAGATCAATGAGCTCATCGTTTCCAATATTCCTCTGTGGATTCAGACGGCATTTTTCCTTCAAAGGATCTTTGAGGTTAATTTGGAAACTTATAATAGAACAACTTGGTTGTCCAAAATTGTTCTATTGCCATATGTAATCTCTTTAATATACTCTTGATTTCTTTCCTTCTATCTTTCTAGGTGATAGTCCCCATTATCATTCCCGTTCCATAACCATTTTCTCCTTATCTATCAGTTCCTTCCCTGATGCCAATAAAACCATCATGTCTCTTCTATCCTTAAAAAACTCTCAACAGATTTTATTATTTCTTCTAGCTATCATCCTGTATCCCTCCTCTGCTTCTCAGATAAAAACTCTTTTAAAACCCATTTGCCTTCATTGCCTTAAATCAAATGACTTCTTGTCAAGTTTTCATCCTTACAGAACTCTCTGCAGTGTTATGCTATTTGCCATTTTCTTCTATATATTTTGCCCTCTTTCCTTTGTATCTTACTCTCATTAGTCTACATTGTTGGATCTTCATCCATGTCATGCTCCCTAACTATGGGTTAGGCTCCTTCCTTGCAACTTCTCTCAATGATATCTCATTTGGTAATACCATCAGATACCATGGATTCAATGTTCATTTCTATGCAAAAGTTAATTGCCAGATTTATGATAAATAGATACGTGTTGGACATTTCAAAAGGGATGTTTGGATTCTCAAATTCAAGGTGTCCAAAGTAAAACTGTATTGCTTATTTCTCCCCAAACCCAATTCCCTTTCAAATTTCCTTGTCACTGTTGAAGACATGAATCCCTTTCCAGTCACTCACATTCAAAATTCCATGTTATCTTCACTATCTATTGCAGGATGGCTGTCTATATATATATGAAACAAGATTCATGGGTCCATATGAGGTATGTAGATTTGTCAATGAATGAATATTCATATATTTTAGGAAGATTTCTTTGTCTGATGGATTGTAGTGGCAGACTGGGAAACGTGATAAAAAGGCAATTGAATAGTCCTATCCTGATGCTTTATGAATAGAGAGAAAAAGACTTCTGCCAGAGCATTGTGAATACAGATATAACATTTTACAACGGATTGGATAGGTGAGATGGGTGCTGGTTAGGATGTCAGTGAGATTTAGAGCTTGGGTGAGATTTAGAGAGGATGGTAATGCCCTTGGTAATAATAGGAAAATTGGGCTTGAGAAGAAAGATAATGAGCTCAATTTTGGACTTATGGAAATGAGATGCAAGGACACAGCATCCCTTAAATTGGACACAATTCCCTGACTATACTAGATGGAAGTAAAATTTTTGCTTGGCATAAGGGACATGCCCCAGGCATCAATGACGATTTCATTTCTTTTTAAGGAAAACTAACCTAACCTGTTGGGTAGATGTTGCTTTTATGGTGGAACATAAGGAGGAAAGGGAGACATGCTTATAGTTTTCATAGGCACAAAATGTCACACATAGAATCATCCTTAAAGTTCATGTGCCTCAACCCCTCATTTTATAGATGAAAAAACTGAAGACCAAAGAGAAAAAAGTCACTTGTTCAAAACTGAGTAAGTGTAGGTACCTATAAGTTGATCCTATATTGTAAAGTCCACTTAGGCACAAACTTACTAATGATAGTGGGGTGGATACAGAAACAAAACAGAAGAAAATTTCCCCTCCCCAGTCTTATAAAGAACAATTAAAAAGATAAGTAAACATTTTTTTTTTTAATTTGGAGCCAGCAGGGTCCTTAAATGTTCTTGTCAGATCTTCAGTAAACCAGATCTGGTCACAATGAGTATGACCCATGGTCAAAACAAACTAATTTTATGTCTTTGATAGAGGTTATTAAGGCTTGTTTTATAAATACAAATCTAAGCACAACAAATATTTATCAATCACAAAATCTGGGCAGGTTTTTGAGTTTGGTTGCAGAAGAGACAAAAGGTTCCAGAAACACAAGGTCACTGCCCCAATGGGGCTTACTCTAATTAACAAGACTACATGGTAAGTATATCCAAGAGAATCACAAAATAAAATGCTAAGTGAGGTCTGAAGCTTTAATTAAAAAAAAAAAAAAGTGCCAATTATCTGCACCTTCAGTGTATGCTCCTTCAAATTCCATAAATTTCTTATTTATTGTGCAAAATAAGATCTTTTTTAAACTTGTTCTTAATTTTTCTCTGTTAGGCTTTGAGGAATATCTCAATCTAATGTAATGAGAGAGGTTTTGAAAGGTTCCAGAGATTAACTAGGGCAGGGAACCTGAACCTTTGCCATAGGAAACAAATATTGAAGAACCCACAAAACTTAGTGCTTAATGAGAATATCAGGTCAGAACAAGAAGCTACCCTCTTCCCACTTTTTTTTTTTTAACCCAGGCAGTAATGCCATAGTGAATTCGCTCCCCAGCTTGACCAAACCCTCTCCAGCAATAACCTTGAGGGATCTTAGTGTTTTTATCTTCTCAATATAAAATGCTGCTTCTCAGTCTGTTCTACCCCAGGGCTTTAAGGCTGAGGCCAGAAATTCCATACATTCCTTTCTCACCAAGTCCTAATCTTCCATGAACTTGCTTTATCTTAAAATATTTTGATTCAATTCAATTCTACACACATTTATACATGCCTATTATGTACCAGGAACTGTGCTAAGTGTTGAAGATCCAAATGAGAGTCAATCCTTGCCCTCGAGGAGCTTGAAATCTAATGGAAGAAGACAACAAGCAAAAGGAAGTTTAAAGGGAGATGGGAGGCATGGTATAATAGAGCCACTAGTGGATATAGGGTATAGTGTTCCAAGTAAAACTGCTGATGGAAAATGGAGTTTCCTGGAAAGTTGCAAACTCTATAAAGGAAGGCTTTGGGAGGAGTTTAATGCTCTTTCTTCTATCTTGGATACATGCTACAAATGAATTCTGGATTGGGCCTAGAATTGAATAAAGGGAGGAAAGTAAACTGGATTTTCTTCTTTGAAAAACTGCACCAGCCCTTTAACAGATCTAGGCATCTCCCTGAAACAAAAGCCTCTGTTTTTAACACCAATATTCTTCCAGTGCAGCTAGGAGACACAGAGTAAATGTAGTGCCAGGCTTGGAGTCAGGAAGAACCAAGTTCAATTTTGACTTCACTTACTAGTTGTGTGACCCTGGGCAAGTCACTTCACTCTGTTTGCCTCAATTTCCTAATATGCAAAATGAGCTGGAGAAGGAAATGGCAAACCAAGTATCTTTGCCAAGAAAACTCCAAATGGGGTCACAGAGAGTCAGACACGATTGAAACAACTGAACAGCAAAATTTTCCAATGATGTTAAATAGTCACAAGTCCTAGAAAATCAGTGTCCAAAAAAAAAAAAAAACGGAAGTTGAGTATGCTCAAAAGATAAGCAAGAATGCATGGTAGCACAAGTAGATTATAACACTTTATAAACAAGGAAGTGATCCAGAAGTGAGGGCAATCCTCAGAAAAAGGTATGATTGAAAAATAAAAGTTAGCAAGAATAATCAAAAATAATGTCCAGCTTTTGTATTTTTTTTTTCACTCAATATCAAGAGAACATGAGGAAAAGCTCCAGAATTTTTGTAGGAGGGTCCCTGGAATAGATTTATGAGGATCATATAAAATGAAACAGAATGAATGGATTGTGATCTATTTCATCAGAGAGGAGATCTTTATAAAGTCATAATAAAGGCATATTAAAAAGTGTGTGATGGAGTACCAATTCCCTGAAGTTACCAAGGTACGAAAGTACCTGACTGGGGATGATATCCTCACATCAGAAACCACATTGCCCCATAATGCTTTGGGGAAAAGAGAGATTCATTCATTGAGAATGTGGTGTCAGAAGAAACTGTGCACATGGAACGTCTCTTAGGAGGAAGGTTTTTTAAGAGAACATTGAAGAAGCTGAAAACTAGAGATGGGAAGGAGGAATGGAAGTGGGACCTAGAGTTATGATTGTGTCTGTATCTCAATGAAGATGTCAATGATATGGCCTGAGGAATACAGATCATCTGCTCTTCCAGAGTTAGACCACACTCATACTCACAATGTCCTCTTGTTTCTGCTCACTTCACTCAACATCAGGTTAAGAAAAACTTTTAAAAATAGTATTTTATTTTTCCAAATACATGCAAAGATAGTTTTCAACATTCACCTTTGCAAAACCTTGTATTCCAAATTTTTCTCTTTCCTTCCCCCATTCCCCTCCCCTAGGTTAAAATGTGCAGTTCTTCTAAACATATTTTCATATTTGTCATGCTGCACAAGAAAAATCAGATCAAAAAAGAAAAAAAACCATGAGAAGAAAAAAAAAAAACAAGCAAGCAAAAATAAGGAAAAAAAAGATGAATATACTATGCTGTGATCCATATTCAGTTTTCATAGTTCTCTGAGTGCAGAAGACTCCATCACAGTCTATTGCACTGCCTTGAATCACCTCATGCACATGTGAATCCTCTCCCCTCTTTTATAATTTCCTTGGGATATAGACCCAGTAGTAGCACTGCTGGATCAAAGGGTATGCACAGTTTTATAGTTTTATGGGCATAATTCTAAATTATTCTCTAGAATGGTTGGATCATTTTACATTTCCACCAACAATGTTTAGTGTCCCAGTTTTCACACATGCCCTTCAACATTTATCATTATCTTTTTCTGTCATTTTAGCCAATCGGATAGATGAGAAGTGGTTCCTCAGAGTGGTCTTAATTTATATTTCTGTAATTAATAGTGATTTAAAGCATTTTTCAGGCGACTATAAATGGCTTTCATTTCTTCATCTGAAAATTGTCTGTTCATATTCTTTGACTATCAATTGGGGAATGATTTGTATTGTTATAAATTTGGCTCAGTTTTCTATATATTTTAGAAATGAGGCCCTATCAAAAACACTGGCTATAAAAATTGTTTTCCAGTTTTCTGTTCCCTTCCAATATTGACTATATTGCTTTTGTTTGTACAAAACCCTTTTAATTTAATGTAATAAAAATTATCCATTTTACATGTCATAATGTTCTCTAGTTCTTTGGCCATAAATTCCTCCTTTCTCCAAAAGTCTGACAGATAGAATGTCCTTTGCTCTAATTTGTTTATAATATCATCCTTTATATCTAAATTATGAACCCATTTCAAACTTATCTTGGTATATGATGTGAATTGTTGATTTATGCCTAGTTTCTGCCATACTATTTTCCAGTTTTAATCGCAATTTTTGTCAATAGTTCTTATCCCAGAAGCTGGAGTTTTGGGGTTTATCAAAAACAAGATATAGTCACTGACTATTGTGTCTTATGTACCTAACCTATTCTACCAATCTACTATTTCTTTTTTTTTTTAATTTTATAATTATAAAAAATTTTTGACAGTATATATGCATGAGTAATTTTTTTATAACATTATCCCTTGTATTCATTTTTCCAAATTTTCCCCTCCCTCCTTCTACTCCCTCCCTTAGGTGACAGGCAAGCCTATACATATTAAATGTGTTACAATATAACCTAGATATAATATATGCGTGTAAATACCATTTTCTTGTTGCACATTAAGAATTGGATTCCGAAGGTATAAGTAACCTGGGTAGATAAACAGTAGTGCTAACAGTGTACATTCACTTCCCAGTGTTCCTTCTCTGGGTGTAGTTGTTTCTGTCCATCATTGATCAACTGGAAGTGAGTTGGATCTTCTTTATGTTGAAGATTTCCACTTCCATCAGAATACATCTTCATACAACATTGAAGTGTACAGCGATCTTCTGGTTCTGCTCATTTCACTCAGCATCAGTTGATTTAAGTCTCTCCAAGCCTCTCTGTATTTCTCCTGCTGGTCATTTCTTACAGAACAATAATATTCCATAACATTCATGTACCATAATTTACCCAACCATTATCCAATTGATGGACATCCATTCAATTTCCAGTTTCTAGCTACAACAAAAAGGGCTGCCACAAACATTTTGGCACATACAGGTCCCTTTCCCTTCTTTAGTATTACCTTGGGATATAAGCCCAGTAGTAGTATGGCTGGGTCAAAGGGTATGCACATTTTGATAACTTTTTGGGCATAATTCCAGATTGCTCTCCAGAATGGTTGGATTCTTTCACAACTCCACCAACAATGCATCAGTGTCCCAATTTCCCCACATCCCCTCCAACATTTATCATTATTTGTTCCTGTCATCTTAGCCAATCTGACAGGTGTGTAGTGGTATCTCAGAGTTGTCTTAATTTGCATTTCTCTGATCAGTAGTGATTTGGAACACTCTTTCATATGAGTGGAAGTAGTTTTAATTTCATCATCTGAGAATTGTCTGTTCATATCCTTTGACCATTTATCAATTGGAGAATGGTTTGATTTCCTATAAATCAGGGTCAGTTCTCTATATATTTTGGAAATGAGGCCTTTATCAGAACCTTTAACTTTAAAAATATTTTCCCAATTTGTTACTTCCCTTCTAATCTTGTTTGCATTAGTTTTGTTTGTACTACTCGATTTCTTAGCCAGATGACTAACACTATATAATCTAGTTTTAGGTCTGTATGGTTATGCCAACTTCCTTTGCATTTGTTTTTCATTAATTCCCTTGATATTCTTGACCTTTTGTTTTTCCAGATGAATTTTGTTATTATTTTTTTCTAGCACTATAAAGTAATTTTTTGGCAGCTGGATTGGTATGGCACTGAATAAATAGATTAATTTAGGTAGAATTGCCAATCATTTTTGATACTGGTAATTTGGTTTTCTTCCTTTTTTCTAATCAAATTAACCAAGAGTTTGTCTATTTTGTTGGTTTTCACTCCCTTTTGTCCTACCTACCTGCTCCTATAGTGCCATTCTGAGAGACTAGAGAGAGATGACCGAGAAGTAGGGACTTTAGTGCATCTGGTCTGTGGGAAGCAGTACTCTGGACCAACCTGCTTGAATGATAAAAAGAGGGGGTCCTCAGAACTGTAAACACAGATTAGTCTCTTTAACAGACCAGAGTATGAGTGAAACAGATGTTTTCTCCTCCAAGTCAGTTGCAAAAAACTAAAGTTTATTTGGGAATCAGTCAGGGTTCCCAGGACACATGAGGGAGAACATGGTCATTTTGAGAAACAGTGCTAAGAATGCTTGCAGCTTTGTTATTTGCCTTGTAATTGTTTAAGGAAATATTTACATTATAAACATGTATAAGTATTTAATAATATTAAACATCTTTTTTTTTCCCCCTGAGGCTGGGGTTAAGTGACTTGCCCAGGGTCACACAGCCAGGAAGTGTTAAGTGTCTGAGGTCACATTTGAATTCAGGTCCTCCTGACTTTAGGGCTGGTGCTCTATTCACTGCACCAACTAACTGCCAGGAATATTATAAATTTTAATTAATTATTAAGTAATATGTCTAGTCAATTATCCCTTTCTGTGCAAGTATAATATATGTAATTAATATTGGGGGGAAATGAGCATTCTGTGACACATTAAAAGTTTGAGAGATGTAATTTCTGGGAAATTAAATCATTTTATAAGTCACACCAGCAGATAATTAATTTTTAAAAAATCACTCTCAAATGCCAAAGACCCCTTTTGGATCCCAATAATTATATGCCCTTGAAAGATCGATGCACCCCGAGAGTGGCAATCAATTCTGATTGGCTAACAATGAGAGAATGAATATTATAATAGGTGAACCTATTCTAATGAGAACATGGGAATGTGACTGATTGTGTTAGATTATTATCACCTGAGCAGTGAGACAAAGAATCTACTCCTACCAAACGCAATGTGCTAAAATTCAACTTAAATTCTTTGTAAGGGGAGGAGAGGGGAGTATCCCACTCAGGATTTGGGTAAGCTCATATGTATCAACAGTATCTTTCAGTTCAATATAATGAAAAACCTACATGTTTCTGAAAAAATTCTGGTCCTAATTCAATAATTAATTATTAATATGAGAAAAAGAATTATTTCTCTCAGTTCAGAGAAATAATTCGCGTAGGTGTATACTCTGGTTAGCAATGCCTGGAAGTAATTAGATTATCTCTGAGGTGACTTTCAGCTCTAAAATAAAATGATTCTATGAATTCTAAGTAGAAAATATGAAACTTTTTTCAAACGAATTGGGAGCATAGGGGAAAGAGGGCTAAACACTACCATGTATGAAAATAGATCTGGGAGGAAGGGTGATTAGTGGATTGTAAAACTTAATAAAAGTCAGCAATGCCGGACGACCAGTACAGAGGCTGACTGGGAGTTGGTTCTTGGATTTGCTTGAGGCACATTCAGATGTGCAGAATGTATGGGTGTATGGGTGGATGGTGGAGAATTTACCTTCTTTAGGTCTAGCTGTACCCTGCGGGACAAGGAACTATAAGATAGATGACCTCTGAATTTTCAACCCCCAGGGGAAGAGATAGAGGGAGAAGGTAAACCTTTAGGGGAAAGACAGGATTCCCAGAGGACGGCAATCAACTCTGATAGGTTAACAAAGAGAGAAATGAATATTATAATGAGAGGTGGACTTATTCTAATGAGGGCCAGGGGATATGACTGAGTGTTAGATTATTATTGCCTGGGCAATTAGAAAAAGGATGTACTCCCACCAAAGTCTGAATAGAACGTCATGGACTGCAGTTCAACTTAAATTCTTTGTAAGGTTCACTAGTTGGGTGGGGGGGTGGGGGCCCCCCCAGTCAGGATTTGGACAATCTCATTCATCAACAATATCTTTAAATTCAATGTACTGACAACCTACAGATTTCTGAAAAAAATTGGTCCTGATTAAATACTTATTAATATTAGAGGGTGAGAGTGAGGGGCCTGGAACTGATGAGGACATGAGATGTTGCATCCCATGGTTCAGAGTCAGCATAAGAATAGATTAGAAAGGGGAGAGAGACCCCTTTGATTTTGATACCCTGAGATAAAGTCCCTGTTATCTTGTACTAGGGAATCTAGGAATTCAATTTTTTGGGGGGGGGTCCCAGAAAGCGGAATCAAGGAGCAAACAATAGTTTGAAGTTAAAAAAAAAAAAAGCAAATTATAGCTTGACATAAAGGAAAGCTTTTACTTAAGCATATTACTTAATACTTAATTTAAGTTATCCCTAAGTGGAATGAACTGCCTCCGGAAGTGTTTGACTCTTTGTTACTAGCTATCTTCAGAGTCCAGAGACTGTTTCTAAGGATATTGTAAAGGATATCCTTGGTGAGGTACAGGTGAACTAGATAGCTCCTGAAGTCCCACCTCTAAGATTTTGTGATTTTATTTACAGGGATGTGTCAAGATCCACCCATTAGGGATTGACCCAGGGAATCCTGCCATGTCTAAAGACCAGGATTCCTCCATTTGGTGTCCCCACTGATCATTATTAATCATCAAGAAGCAGGAGGGATCTCTAGAAGTGGTCTGAGCTGCCCAGAATGCTAGAACTGTGGCCATGTTGAGGACTGGCTTCAAGCTGAGCAAACAGCTTTTGGCTAAGAAGCCTCTGAGCTTTCCTCTGTTTGGATTCTCTGGGAAAGGCACTCAGATAATTGAATCTCACTGATTTTTTAAATGAAAAGCTCATGAAATTGTCCACACAATTTGCTAAGATGCCATGTTTCTCTTTCTGAAAGAAACACATTGCCTGTTGATAAAACTGGAATTAAAAAATGACACTTACGTAGGAACATGCAAATGTGTGACCCAGATTTTACTTTTCCTTGTAAATTCTGAGTGTCAGAAAATGCAGTCCCTTCTTTAAAGGTAGAGCTCTTACATGAACAGAAACATAAGTATTCCTTATTCATAAAGCATGAGCTTGTCCTCTGCAAGACTTAAAAAGGATCTTGAAGAATCAGAAATCCAGCCAATGGTCCCTTTTATTGGGCAGGGAAAACCAGACTTTATAACTGGAGACATGAAGTGTTTGGAGCAGAGGAAGAATTTGGGTGAACCATGGATGGATCCTGTGATGGCACCCCAAAATGAGGGCAGTACAGGCAGTGCCTTTCAAGAAAGGCCACAAGGACAGGAAAGGGAAACAGGAATGTCACGGAGAGACTAGGGCAGGAAGAACTTTTGAAGTCCTGAAGAAGAGAAATTTATTTGGGTTAACAAGGATCCTTTTTTTTTTTTTTTTTTTTTTTAATGTCAACACTTCAAGGAAAAGGTTAACAGGACTACCAGTCATTCCTACATGAAAGTGAATATAGACTCAGATTCTCTTTTTTCCTAACAAAGATGAGCCAAAGGAATGGGAGCTTTGATGAAGTAGAGAGGGAGAAAAAGAAAGGGAAAGAAAGGGATAGTTTGGGAGCACAGGGCACTAGCAAATAGGGAGGTCTAGAGACCTTCCAAGATGGTACAAGGTACCTTCCAAGGTAGCCAGAAGGCAGCTCAAGGACTCTCTTGTGGAGAAGGGGTAGAGAGTGCCAGAAGGTGGAAGAGGGCTGCAGAAAGTGAAGTGAGAGAGGGTCAGTGACAAACCTTGCCTACTCTTCAGTTTTGCAGAAGATTGGCCATGTTTCAATGACAGAATCAGATGTCAGGCTTTTACAGCTAGTTAGGACTTGATAGATCCTTAAGTAAGAATTTAGAAGGTTTGGTCACTTTACAAATAGATTTATTCCTTGACTTCCTTAAATTCATTTTAGATCATGGTGCTTCTGACCCAGAGAATGACAAGTCTAACATCACATACAGAGAACTGATTGTTCTTGATAGATCATACCTCCTCCTATCCTAGCCATGGTGAAGATCCGGTTTGGATAACTGGTAATACCAGTCAAGGAGTCAACAAGCATTAATGAAGCATTTAGTGTGGGTCAGTGAATGACTTTGGCACTGGGCCAATATAATCTCTCTAACATTTCTTTGGGACCCCTAATTGAATGGAATGAGAAGCTAGCGCACCTAACACATTTATTTCTTGACATCTGTTCAGATTATTCTTTAGAATGTGAGTTCCTTAAAGACACAGAGCTTGGGACGTAATTGTGTACTGCTCATGTAATACAGTTAGGCTGAAAAGTAGCTAGTGTTCTGGGGTTGGAGTCAGGAAGACCTAAATTCAAATCTTACCTAGACATTTACTAGCTCTGTGATCCTAGGTTAACGCCTTGATAAGTCCTCAGCCCAAGTTTTTTTTTAAATCTGTAAAATTGGATAATAATAACACCAATCCAACAGCTTTATTGTGATGATTGAATTAGATAATATAGAGAAAGTACTATATAAATGCTAGTTATTATAATTATCATTAACTCTTGTATCAAAGTCTTCCTCCTGGTAAAGGACCCAGATACACTTCTGGGAGTCCTCTCACTAATCTGAATTCCCCAACATAGAATTTGGGGATTGTAGTTCCTACCATTTCCCCAAGGGTTGCTCCAGCTCCTCTGTTAAGAACTTAGATTTACAAGATTTTAAAAAAAAGGTTTTTATTTGCACAGTGAAAGGACAGAGGACTAGCAGCCTAATTTATGGACTTAGGAAAGCCCTTTTCCCCTTTCAGTAGACCTCCTGGCCTTTTATTCCTATGATTCACTATCCTCCTTCCCTATTTGGGCTTCTAGTGAAAGATAGGGAGAACTTGAGATCTGACCTCCACACTGGTGCTCCATTATTATATGGATTCTCATCTTTAAGCCTTTGTACAAACTGGACCCAATGTTTAGAATGAAGTACTTCTGCCTCTTAGAATCTCTAGTTGCCTTCCAAGATTATTTCAAACACCTCTTCCCATGAAGTCTTTCCTAAACCCACCAGCCATGAATGCCTCTCCTAACCCAGATTAAATTTCATTTTCTTTATATTTAGGACAGTTAAGTGGTGTAGTAGAAAGAGCTCTGGGCCTGGTGAGTCAGGAGAATCTGGGTTCAAATCTGGCTTCAGACACTAATTAGCTGTGGAAGCATTTAACTCTGTTTACCTCAGTATCCTCATCTGTAAAATAATCTGGAAAAGGAAATGACCAAACCACTCCAGTATCTTTGCCAAGAAAACCCCAAATGGGGTCATGAAGAATAAGAAACAAGTGACCATTACAAAGCACTTTCCACACATATAAAGTCAGATCTAATCAAGTGGAAAAATATCAAGTGCTCGTGGGTAGGCCAAACTAATATAATAAAAATGACAGCACTACCTAAATTAATCTACTTATTCAGTGCCATACCAAACTTCTAAGAAATTATTTTACTGAATTAGAAAAAAATAACAACAAAATTCATCTGGAAGAACAAAAAGTCAAGAATTTCAAGGGAATCAATGAAAAAAAAAAAAAAAAGCAAATGAAGGTGGCCTAGCTGTACCAGACCTAAAACTATATTATAAAGCAGTGGTTATCAAAACCATTTGGAACTGGCTAAGAAGTAAAGTAGTTGATCAGTGGAATAAGTTAGGTTCACAAGATACAGTAGTCAATGACTATAATAATCTAGTGTTTGATAAACCTAAAGACCCCATTTTGGGGAATAAGAACTCACTTTATGACAAAAATTGCCAGGAAAATTAGAAATTATTATGGAAGAAATTAAGCATTGACCCATACCTAACACTCTACATCAAGATAAGATTGAAACAGGTTCATCATTTTTAGACATATGGATCGATACTATAAGCAAATTAGAAGAACAAAGGATAGTCTGTCTCTCAAATCTGTGGAGAAGAAAGGAATTTGTGGTCAAAGAAGAACTAGAGTATATTATGGAATGTAAAATGGATAATTTTGATTATATTAAGTTAAAAAGTTTTTGTACAAACAAAACCAATGCAGACAAGATTAGAAGGGAAGCAATAAACTGGGAAAAATTTTTATGTTCAAAAATTCTGATAAAGGCCTCATTTCTAAAATATATAGAGAATTGACTCAAATTTATAAGAATTCAAGCCATTCTCCAATTGATAAATGGTCAAAGGATATGAACAGACAATTTTCAGATGAAAAAATTGACATCATTTCTAATCATATGAAAAGATGCTCTAAATCACTATTGATCAGAGAAATGCAAAAGCAAATTAAGGCAACTCTGAGGTACCACTACACACCCTCAGATTGGCTAAATGAAAGGAAAAGATAATGATGAATGTTGGAGGGGATGTGGAAAAACTGGGACACTGATGCATTGTTGGTGGAGTTGTGAATTGATTCAAGCATTCTGAAGAGCAATTTAGAACCAAAGGGCTATCAAACTGTGCATACCCTATGATCCAGCAGTGTCTCTATTGGATCTGTATTCCAAAGAGATCATATAAAAGGGAAAAGGACGCACATATATAAAATGGTTTGTAGCTGCCCTTTTGTAGTAGTAAGGAACTGGAAATTGCCCGTCAGATACTAATACATTGTTGGTGGAATTGTGAACAGATCCAGTCATTCTGGAGAGCACATCAGAACTATGCTCAAAAAATTATCAAACTAGGGGCAGCTAGGTGGCGCAGTGAATAGAGTACCAGCCCTGAAGTCAGGAGAACCTGAGTTCAAATCTGATTTCAGACACTTAAGACTTCCTAGCTGTGTGACCCTGGGCAGGCCACTTAATCCCAATTGCCTCAGTTAAAAAAAAAAGTTATCAAACTGTCCATGTCCTTTGATCCAGTAGTGTTTATACTGGGCTTATGTCCCAAAGAGATCTTAAAGAAGGGACAGAGACCCACATGTGCAAAAATGTTTGTGGCAGCCCTTTTTGTAGTGGCAAGAAATTTGAAACTGAGTGGATGCTCATCAGTTGTAGGATGGCTGAATAAGTTATGGTATATGAATGCTATGGAATATTATTGTTCTATAAGAAATGATTAGCAGGATGATTTTAGAGAGCTTGGAGAGATTTACATGAACTGATGTTAATGGAAATGAGCAGAACCAGGAGATCTTTATATATGGTGAAAACAAGATTATATGATGATGAATTCTGATGGATATGTCTCTTTCCAACAATGAGATGATTGAGTTCAGTTCCAATGATCTTGTGCTGAAGAGAGGCATCTATACCCAGAGGGAGAACTGTGGGACCTAAGTGAGGATCAAAACATAGCATTTTCACCCTTTTTGTGGTTGTTGGCTGCATTTTATTTTTTTTCTCACTTTTTCCCTTTTTGATCTGATTTTTCTTGTGCAGCAAGATAATTATATAAATATGCATATATATTGGATTTAACATATATTTTAACATGTTTAACATATTGGATTATTTACTTTCTAGGGGAGGGAGTGGGGGAAGGAGGTGAAAATTTGGAACACAAGATTTTATAGGGTCAGTATTAAAAATTATCCTTGCATATGTTTTGAAAATAAAAAGCTTTAGCCCTTTTTGTAGTGGCTAGAAACTGGAAATTGAATGGATGCCCACCAATTGGAGAATGGCTGAATAAGTTATGGTATATGAATGTTATGGAATATTATTGTTCTGTAAGAAATGACCAGCAGGATAATTTCAGAAAGGTCTGGAGAGACTTACATGAACTGATGCTGAGTGAAATGAGCAGGACCAGGAGATCATGATATACTTCAACAACAATACTATATGATGATCAATTCTGATGGATGTGGCTCTCTTCAACACTGAGATGAACCAAATCAGTTCCATTTGTTCATTAATGAAGAGAACCAGCTACACCCAGTGAAAGAACTATGGAAATGAGTGTGAACCTACATAGCATTTCCAATCCCTCTGTTTTTGAACACTTGCATTTTTACCTTATTTCTAAGTCTGATTTTTCTTGTGCAGCAAACTATATGAATATGTATACATATATTGTATTTAACATATACTTTAACATACTTAACATGTATTGGTCTACCTGCCATCTGAGGGGGGAGGTGGGGGTAAGGAGAGGAAAAATTGGAACAGAAGGTTTTGCAAGGGTCAATGATGAAAATTTACTCATGCATATATTTTGTAAATAAAAATATAATATAATATAATAAAAAAAGAAAATAAAAAGCTTTAATAAATAAATAAAAATGCAAAAGAAAAAAGGAAATTGCACATCAATTGGGGAATGATTGAATAAATTTTGGTATATGAATGCAATGGATTATTATTGTTCTATAAGAAATGATGAGAAAGCTAGTTTCAGAAAAGCCTAGAAATTCTTAGATGAACTCATGCTAAATGAAGTGAGCACAGGAGATCTTGGCAACAGCAAGATTATTATTTTTTAGTGTATGAATCCCCTGTAATATTCTTTTTTATTATTATAGCTTTTTATTTACAAGATATATGAATAGGTAATTTTTCAGCATTGGCAATTGCAAAACCTTTTGTTTCAACTTTTCCCCTCCTTACCCCCACCCCTTCCCCCAGATGGCAGGTTGACCAATACATGTTAAATATGTTAAAGTATAAGTTAAATACAATATATGTATACATGTCCAAACAATTATTTTGCTGTACAAAAAGAATTGGAGTTTGAAATAGTGTACAATTAGCCTGTGAAGGAAATAAAAAATGCAGGCGGACAAAAATAGAGGGATTGGGAATTCTATGTAATGGTTCATCTCCCAGAGTTCTTTCCCTGGGTGTAGCTGGTTCAGTTCATTACTGCTCTATTGGAACTGAGTTGGTTCATCTCATTGTTGAAGAGACCCACGTCCATCAGAATTGATCATCACATAGTATTGTTGTTGAAGTATATAATGATCTCCTGATTCTGCTCATTTCCCTCAGCATCAGTTCATGTAAGTCTCTCCAGGCCTTTCTGAAACATCCTGATGGGCATTTCTTACAGAACAATAATATTCCATAATATTCATATACCACAATTTATTCAGCCATTCTCACAGTTTCTGGACACTACAAAGAGGGCTGCCACAAACATTCTTGCACATACAGATCCTTTTCCCCTCTTTAAAATCTCTTTGGGATATAAGCCCAGTAGAAACACTGCTAGGTTAAGGGGTATGCACAGTTTGATAACTTTTTGAGCATAGTGCCAAATTGCTCTCCAGAATGGCTGGACGTATTCGCAATTCTACCAATAATGCATCAGTGTCCCAGTTTTCCCACATCCTCTCCAACATTCTGCATTATCTTTCCCTTTCATTCTAGCCAATCTGACAGGTGTGTAGTGGTATTTCAGAGTTGTCTTAATTTGCATTTCTCACAAAGGCAAGATTATAAGATAATCAATTCTGATAGATGTGGCTCTTTTCAACAGTGAGATGATTCAGGCCAGTTCCAATGGTCTTGTGATGGAGAAAGCCATTTGTATGCAGAGAGGGACTGTGGGGACTGAGTGTGGATCACAACATAGCATTTTCACTCTTTTTATTGTTGTTAGCTTGCATTTTGTTTTCTTTCTCATTTTTTTTCCTTTTTGATCTGCTCTTTCTTGCAGCATGATAATTGTGGAAATTTGTACAGAATTATACATGTTTAACTTCTATTGGATTCCTTGCCATCTCAGGGAGGGAATTTTGAAAAGGGAGGGAACACAAGGTTTTGCAAGGGTAAATGTTAAAAATTATCTATGCATATATTTTGAAAATAAAAAGCCTTAATAAAAATTAAAAAAAAGAAAAAGAAAAAGTGACCAAGTGACGAAATATAGGCACTTGTCTTCTCCCCAGGTAGAATGTAAACTCCTTGAGGACAAGGACTGTTTCACTTATGTGTTTGTCTTAACAGTGAATGCCTGTTATATTCTAGGAACTTGATACAGGCTGATTGCTTAATTGATCTATTCCTACAATATGTCAGTCAAGAGTTTTCAGTGGAGGGATAAGCAAACAGATTCAAAGTTTTTGGAAGAAGTGGCTCTTGTTTCTCCTTATTTTATTTCATCTTTCCTTCTGGTTGCTTGGCACTTCTCCATCCCCGCCTTATGGTGTTTACCAGTTTTAGCATCACAACTGAGAGGATTATCAGCCCAGTTTCCATTCCAATCCAGTATTGCTCGCTGTGTTATTTCTGTAGATGTCTCAGAGAGCTCAGGGGTTGTTTTTTTGTGGCTCTTCACTGCTGTTTTAAATTCAACAACCCTTTATTAAATGCCTTCTTTGTACAGAGCGTGATGCTGGATAGTGGAAGAGAAAAGAAGGATGAGATCACTCTTCGAAAGACGACCATAGAGGAACAGGATAATACTGGAATCCAAAAATTCTCAGGTTTTGTGGGGAGGCTTTTGACATACATAAAATTCAAGGGTGATTAGGCTGCCTTTGCTGTAGATATGTCCTTCCTTTTGATACCTAGCACTCAACATCTTATCCTACTCTTTGGAATCCTTTCTGGAATCTTCTGTTTTTTTGGAATGATTCATACTAGAAGTTTCTGTGTCCTATGATTAATATGTGGGGATGTTTGATTGCTTTCTCATATCAGATGAAAAAGCTGGGGAAGTAGCAATCAGTAAAGTGGTACAGGAGATGAATCTCAGTTTCCTCATTTGCAAAATGAGTACAGTACTACTTGTATAATTTACTCACAGTGTTGATAGGTGATTCAAATAAAATAATGCATGTGAAGTGCTCAGCAAATTCTGAGGTAAACATCAATCAAACTGACCCCTCCCTATCAGTGTATAAGGAATCCTAATGACTAAAGAATCTTAGTAAGACTTGGCCCGTTTCTTTTGTGTAACTTTTTGCTGAGAATATGAGTATGTGCTTGAAGTTATCTGATGGAATGCCAGGAAATATTGGAAGAGAAAGCCTTCCTCCCAGTGCATTGATTAGTAACTTTCCTTTATTGCTGACCTATGTTTGCTTTGGAAATCTGGCTAGTTCCCAGATTAAACACAATCATACTAAAGGAATAAACAGATATTCTTCTTGATGAGCCTCTTAAGTTGGAGCATCCTGCACCTGGGAGACTGTTTGTCTTGAGTCACATATCAAATGAGAATACTAGTGTAATGTCTTCTTTGTTCTCAACCTATAAAAGATTCTTAGTGGAAAGGTGGCTTCAGAATCTTTCCAAGGAAAGGACACTTTGCCTGAGGCTCTTCTACCTGTGTACTTTGAAAGCTTGACCAAGATTCCCCAGCTAGGACATTCAATTGTTGGTGCTTCCTCGGTGTGGTGATGATGTATGTTATATGTTTGTTTGTTATGTTGTCTGTGTTGTTACAGTGATCACTGTATTTGTTAATTGTGTATTATTTTTATGCTATAAGTTTCCTCTTCCTTTATGTCTTGTTTGAATCAAAGTTCTGAGCAGTAATAAGCTTATATCCACCTCCTTTAATTCTGTGCCTGTTGAATATAAATTCCAAACTTAGACTAATCTTACACAGTGTCAGAATCACTTTCTTATTTTTCTGGATTGTGCAACTGCATTGATCCTCTCAAACAGAACTATTATATATTTTTATTATTTGTTATAGTGTATTATGTTTCATGGATTATAGAAATGTGAATTTTTTTATCTATGGCTATATTTTTCATAGGTATATTTTAAAAGAGGTTCTGCAGCATACTATGTGCACCCCAATATAAGGAAGAATTTATAGAAAGATGCAACAACAATCAGATAGGAAGAAAAATCATGAATAGGTTGTAATCTGCTCCATTGGTGAGAGCTTCATCAGTGAAATGAGAGAATTGTGGAAGATCTAAAGTGCTTAAATGACCACTAGTGTGATTAAGTTATGGATACGTGATTTTCTATCAGATTAGAGAATATACATATAAGCATATGCCAAAGTGTGTTTCTGTGGGTGTTGCATATGTTTAGGAGAATTTCCATGCCAGTATATCTGGGGAAGTTGAAATATAGTGTAGTCAGTGTGACAGTAGACAGCAATTAAAAGCAATTAATTCCCAGAGCTAGAGGATTTATTGTGGGTCAGATTTGTGTTCACATGATGATCAGTTTAAAAATTCAACATTGATTCCACAAGATAGACTCTAGACTTTTAGTGTTATAAAGGGTTTTTCTTACAAAAGTTAGGAGGGATGGGCAAAGGAAGTATCACTTTCCCTTTTAGATAAAGAAGTTGAGGCTCCAAAAATGTCAGAGTCACTTCCTAATAATGACTTACAATGGGATTCTTGGAGAGATTTGGGTACTAACAATAAAAACAAAGCAAAATGTAATTTTATAAAATGATGAGTCACTTTCACATGGTGCTTTAAAGTTTGCACAGCACTTTTTGGAGGTAGAGGAGTCAATAGGAGTTAAAGGACTTATCCAAGGTCATACAGCTAATAAGTACCTGAGGTCACATTTGAATTCAGGTCATCCTGACTCCAGGGCTAGTACCTATTGCACCACCAAGCAGCCCTCCTGGGTTCTGGACAATGGACAATGTTTTCCAGCTTTCCTAATCATCAATGGAATGAGACAAGACTGTTGCTTGCTTTTTAGCATGACATTTTAAGCAATGTGGTCAAATGCTTTCAATGAGGACAAGGATATAGCATCAAGGTCAGCTACCACACTGATGGTAAATTCTTCAACTTGAAAAGACAAGCAAAAACTAAAGTGGAGGGAGTATTGATGCATGACTTTTTTTGTCTGAAGATGGTTGTGCATTCAATACAGCCTCTGAAGCTGAGATGCAACAAAGTATGGATTGATTCTCTGCTGCTTGTGCTAATTTTGGCTTAACAATCAATACCAAGAAAGCACAGGTATTCCATCAGCCAGCATACTATCATCCCTATGTGGAACCACGGTTAATGGAGAAGTTTTGAATGTTGTGGATGAATTCACTTACCTTGGCAGTAAACTTTCCAGGAATGTTCGCACTGAAAATGAGGTTGACACATACATTGCCAGGGCTAACTCAGTGTTTGGGAGGTTTGGCAACGAGGTGTGTGAGAGAAGAGGTATTAGACTGACTACCAAACTGAAGGTCTACAGGGTTTATTGTATGTTTCTGAAAGCTGGACATTATACCAGCAATTTGTCAGTAAGCTTATTTCCATTTGAATTGTCTTAGGAAGATTCTGAAGATCATATGGCAGGACGAGATACTAGCCAAGTGGTCCTGAAACTTTTTAAATAGGGGCCAGTTCACTGTCCCTCAGACTGTTGGAGGGCCGGATTATAGTAAAAACAAAAACTCACATTCTGTCTCCGCCCCTCAGCCCATTCATTGGCCATAACCCGGCAGTATGGATAAACATCCTCAGCCCACAGACCGTAGTTTGAGAACCCCTTTATTAGACACTGAGATCCTTTCTTGATCTAAACTGCCAAGCACTCCAACTTTACTGCAGAGAACACAACTCTGTTGGTCTGGCCACATTATTCAAATGCCAAATGTATGCTTGCCAAAAAGACTACTTTATGGAGAACTCACACAGGGCAAGTGCTCACAAGGTGCTCAGAAAAGAGCAATACAAGGACACTCTCAGCGTCTCTCTTACAGACTTAGTATTGATTGTAGGACATGGGAGACACTGGCACAGGACCACCCAGCATGGAGTGCTTTCATCAGAGAAAGTGCAGTGCTCTTTGAGCAAAGCAGAATGGAATTAGCTCAGAAGAAACTTGAGATGCACAAAGTTAGAGAGTCCACTCTAAATGTTCGTGGAGATTATTTGTGCCCAAACTATGGCAGAGCATCCCGAGCTCGTACTGGTTTGATCAACCACAGTTGGACACACTGTAACTTGATTCTAACATGATGATTTCACTTTGGTCCCCCCCTTCAAGAACGAAACCAGACCAGACTAGCACACTCTGCAAGGTGTTTTTCCATACCTGATATCATATGTTAAGTGGCAGAGTCTGGACATGATCTCAGCTCTTCCAAAGCATCATTCATGCTGTATAATTCTACCTCCAAGGGCTTGATAACCAACTACGTGGTAGGCAGATTCTAGGTGCTAGACTGTCCCCAGCTTTATAGCTGGTGCTGAGAGGAAGCACTAACCATAGGAGTGTTCGCCTAGAAGCCAGGAAGTCTGTGTTTTACTATTGGAAGCTCTCTAGACTCCCTAGTAAAGGTGAGAGTGGCTGGGGTGTGGAGATGAGGGGAAAAGAAGTGGACTGGATACCTAAAGGAGTTCTCATCTTTGCCGTTATATGTCCTGTGTTCCAGGTTTCCTTCTAAGTACTAAATCTCTGCTCCTGCTTCTAAGGTCCCTGCCTTCACTTTACATTCTATGTTATACTGGAAACAAAGTTGATGTCCATTGACTGGGGAAGATTATGCAAGTTGTGTTACATGAACATAAGGGACTATTGCTGTAAGAAACTATGGATATGATGAAAGTTTACAAGAACTGGGGTTGAATGAAGTAAGCTGAGCCAAGAAAACAATACACTCAGTGACTAAAATAATGGAAAGAGAAAAAACAATAAGCACAAAACAATCAAAAATGAATCTTGAAAATTATAAGCATGGTTCCAAAGAAGAATCTCATTCCTTTGAAGAGGTGGGGAGCTTCACAAGTGTAGCATATAACATATATTTTCAATGTATTGATCACTTTTACTAATTTTTTTCTCCTCCCTCTCTTAAAATTTTTTTTGTGTTTTACATGATTGCAAATATGTAATCTATCAAATTTACTGTCTTAGGGAGGAAAGAAGTAGGAGAGGGAAGGAGAAAATTTGGAGCTTAAAATTAATAAAAATTAAGCTGTGGCTTTATATATAATTGGAAAAAAACAAATGCTATTTAAAAAAGCAAAAAAAAAAAATCTTTGTTTTAATGAATGGCTCTCATTGTAGAAACCAAGAGAAATTTTTGCAACATAAAAACAAATGATGTCAACAAAAATATTTTTGGAAAAAAAATTAAAAAACAATCTAGATTCTTTTTTTTAGATTAGGCCAGAGTGACTTTACTTCCTCGGTGGTTTATACATAGGATAAAAACATCCAAAGAACTAAATTTCACTATTATATAGGAACACTTGATACGAAAAGAAATGAAAGTATCATTCATTAGAGAAGCTTTAGTAGTTAACCTTGAAAAAGATGTACTTTCACTGTATTCTGTTAGAGAAAACTTTTGGACCAGTAGTTCTTTCTTGCCAAATTAAGGTATCATATTCAAAATGGCTTGGGCTTTGTGCCAGTCCTTCCTGGCTTTGATTTAAATCATGAAACCAATCTGTTCAGGCATATGGGTCCAACTTTTCCTACTTCTGGAACTGAGATATTCACTGAGAAATACAGATGCATGCAAGTAAGAAAAGCTGTCTAGGAGCTGGAATAAAGCAGTGTTGGTGAGATGTTAAATTTGTTTTTTGTTTTTTTTTAATCTTATTTTTATTGGTAGCTTTTCTTTTTACATCACTTCTTTTCTGAATGTCTCTTCCCCATACTTCTCCAATGAGTTATCCCTTAAAACAATTTTTAAAATTAAAATGTTTAAATTTTTTAAAAGATGAGATTTTTTTTAAAGTGAGGAAAAAAAGTTCAATCAAATAAATCAATCAATACATCAATAATATATAATGATATATGCAATATTGCACACCCATAGTTCTCTACTTCTACAAAGAGATGTAAAAGGTAAATTTTTGTAAAAAGGCAATTTCTTCCTCTCCCCCACTTAATAGTATTTTAATCTTTCTTTATTTTTTTAAAAATTCATTTATTTATTTAATATTTTTCCCCAGTTGCATTCAAAACAATTTTTTTACATTTGTTTTTAAGATTTTTAAGTTTTGGGTTCTCTCCCTTATCCCCACCACAATTAAGAAACCACAGGTGAAGTTACTTTTTTTTCCAATTACATGTAAAAATAGTTTTCAACATTTACTTCTATAAGATTTTTATATTCATTTTTTTCCTTCCTTCCTTCCTCCGAAAGACAACAGTCTGCTATAGGTTATACATGTACAATAATATGAAACATATTTCCACATCAGTTAACATTGTGAAAGAAGAATCAGAACAAAAAGGAAAAACCACAAGAAAGAAAAATAAAGTGAAAATAGTATGCTTTAATCGACATTCAAACTCCATAATTCTTTCTCTGGATGGGGGCAGCATTTTCTATCATGAATGTTTTGGAATTGTCTTAGTTCACTATATTGCTGAGAAGAGCTAAGTCTGTCAGAGTTGATCATTGTACAATGTTGCTGTTACAGTACTGTATGTTCTCTTGGTTCTGTTCACTTCATTCAGTGTCAGTTCATTTAAGTCTTAACAGGTTTTTCTGAAACTAGCCTTCTCATCATTTCTTATAGAACAATAACATTCCTTTACATTCATGTACCATAACCTATTCGGCTATTCAGATATTATTTTATTCCTAAAAAAAAAAAAAAAAAAAAAAAGTAGGTAACTGGTTTTAAGAGATGATTCTACTTGGTAAAGATAGGGGAAAGGGAAAGGAAGACTCATTGGGAAGTAATAATGATAAGGAAAAAAAGGGGAAACAATAAAATATTGAAAAGAAAATTTGTTGGAGAGAGGGGAAAGAATTTGGAACTGAAAAGATTTTTTTTTTTAAAGAAAAGGTTTGCCTGATTTTATTTGATCCTCACAACAATCCTGGGAGGTGGAACTAAGACTGTTACTCTGTTTTAGTCTTCACTCTCTTACTTTTCTGCTTTTGCACAAGTACTGTCCCTGCAACGCCCTCCCTTCTAAGCACTTTGTGGGATAACCTCTGTCAGGTAAAGGGTGGCCCATTTGGGGCACCAGATGGCTGGCTTGGCACAGCCTTGGCCCTAGAGCTTCCAACAGATGCTTCCACTGCTAGGGCTTGATTTGAGAATGGCTGGCATATCATGGAATCACAAAATTTCGGAGCTGGAAGGGAAATAGGAGGGTATCTTGGTTCAACCTGTATATGAGCAGGAATTCCTCATTTCTGACAGGTAGCCATTCAGCTTTTGCTTGAAAATTCTTGTTCCGTCTTTATAGTATCCAGCTCTTTGTGATCCCACTTGGGGTTTTTCTTAGCACAGGTACTGGAGTGGTTTGACATTTCCTTCTCCAGCACACTTGAAAGATGATTTAATTTAATTGAAGCAAACAGAGTTAAGTGACTTACCTAGGAACACAGCTTAGGTGTTTGAGGTCATATTTGAACTCAATGAATTTCGACTTCAGGTCCAGTACTTTATGCACTATGGTACCGCCAAGCTGCTCACTTAGAAAGTGGAGGATGTAAATTATGGGAAACTCATTATTTATGAGGTTATCCATTCTATTTTTGATAGTTCTCATCATGAGGAAGCTTTGCTTTCCTCTGGGAAATCTTGGTTCTTCTGTGACCAAGCAGAACAAGTCTGATCTCTCCTCCCTGTAAAAACCAGTCATATATTTAAAGAAACTTCCCAGGATAACCAGATCAACACTGCGAATCAAAGAGCAATGATGAAATGCTGGCAGGTGAACCTGGCAGAGTCTCTCAAAAAGCCTGAGCAAAGAGTCTGGGAACTAATGGTTCAGACATCAAACACTGACCAGCTGGGCTCCCCACAAGCCATCATCATAGCAACATGGGGAAAATCAAAGGTGAAGGTACATAACATGCTGGAGGAAGGCATGACAAAGGGAAAGACACTATTAAAATTTTTTAAAAGACAATATTTTTACTGTTACCAAAAAATTATATCTATATAGAATGATGAGGGTTTGAGCTTGAAAGAAGTCTAGTAATAATTTTGTTGTCATTGCATTGCTTTTCAGTTGTGTTCAATTCTGTGTGACACCATTTGGATTTTCTTGTCAGGACACTAGAGTGGACTGCCATTTCCTTTTCAAACTTATTTTACAGATGAGGAAACTGAGGCAGACAGGGTTAAGTGACATGCTCAGAGTCACACAGCTAATAGTATCTGAGGCTAGATTTGACCTCTGGAAGATAAGTCCTCCTGACTCCAGTCCACATACCACCTAGCTATCTTAGTAGTAATAATAGCAGGCATTAATATGATACTTCATGATTTTTATCTCATTAATCCTCACAGCTACTCTGTGAAGTAGTTACTGAATGTATTATCCTCAATTTTATAGATGAGGAGACTGAGACTCTCAGTTAAAGTAGATTAAAGTAAGGTTAAATCAGGACAGTTTAGCACAGTGGATGAAGCACCAGCCTTGGAGTCAGGAGGACCTGAGTTCAAATGTGACCTCAGACATTTAACACTCCCTAGCTGTGTGATCCTGGACAAGTTACTTAACCCTCATTGCCTTGCCAAAAAAAAAAGTCAGTTTAAGTCTTTGATCAAGTGACTAGCAAGTGAAAGAAATGGGATTTCAAGTCAGGTTTTCTTCCTTCCAAGTTCAGCATTCAATCTACTATGCCATGTAAGGAAACTGAGACTCAGGGAAGCTAAGGTTATATATATAGTTAGTGATACATGGGGCTGACCTTAAGCTTTTGGCTCCAAATCTATTTCTTTTTCTACTATCCCATTGCTGATCAGACCATGGAGGTGGATTGGTCATTTAGTGAGGGTTAAGTAGAATAGCTTGACAGCCTGAGCATCTGTGATATATAGTCTCTATGATATGTTTAAAGAATCAAAGGAAAACTCTTATGGTATTGGGTAGGCCCCCAAGAAGGATTTGTGAAAAGGCATGGATGAGAATTATACAGTTTGAGAAAATATGAAAGGATTGCACCAGGGACAAATGGAGGGAGCCAGCATGCTGGTAGCATCAGGCATCTATAGTATAAATACCTTGAGTGGCATTTTAAAAAAAGGGGTAGCCATCTGTACAAAGATAATTATAACAGCATTATTTATTACCGCAAAAATTGGAAACAACCCAGATGCTCAAGAACACAGGAATAATTGAATAAACTGTGGTAGGTACATCTGTGCAATGGAATTATATTCAAAGCAGTTAGAATGTTTAATTTGAAGAATAAAAATAAATATGGAAAGGTCTACATGAAATAAAGTGAAGTAAAGAAAGCAGAAACAAAGTAATCTATCAACATGCTGCCAACAATAATACAAAAGAGACAGTGTATGAATGTATGGACAAACAGGGAAAACCCTAGCAGTCTCCCTCAGAGGGAATTGTAGATAAGTTGGTTGGGCTTTTTGTATGATGAAATTCCTTTTTCCAAATGTAAGTAATTATCATTTTTTCAGATGGTTGATGATAATGTTCCTCATCTCCTCATAAAAAGGTGATAGAACAATACACAGCATGAGACACACATCTTTGGATATAACCACTGTAGGAATCTGTTTTGCTGACTCTACAAGGCTTTGTTTTTCTTTCTTTTTCTTCATTAGGGGGCAGGGAAGGGAAAGGGAAAAGAAAATAAATGCTTCCAAGTTGCAGAATCAAAATTTAATTTAAAATGTAGCATGTAAATGTATGCTTGTCTGCCTCTACTGCTGTTTAAAGATAAGTTTATAATATATTTTAAAATACTTCAAAAAGAAAGAAAAGAACATCAACAAAACATTAAAAATATGCAGGCAAAAATTGAAGCAAGTTTACAAGGGTATCCCTAGTAGGGAACTTCATAGAAATTTATAGTTACTTGATTTTTTTCATTCTTTGAATATGAAGATGTTCAAGTTTATAATAAAAAAGAAAGTTTTAAAAAGAAGAATATTGATTTCAGTTATTCAAGGATCACTGACATTAATACTTTTTCCACAGACATGAATTATTGTCTCCTCAAGCCTGAACAGATATTTTTTTTTAAATTGCTCTAGTCAAAGCAGTTATGGCCGACTACATGGTGATGAGTTCTTCAGGTTTGGGTAGTCTGGTTGTCAAACACTGGCAGAGTCCAGTCAAATCCTTTTCTAATTTGGTAAAAGATTCTAGATTTGGCACTCTACTTAAATACACTTTGGGAGTCAATATCACAGAGAGGAATTAGAGGAGAACATTAGTGGAAGAAAATAATGTAAAATGAAAGTTCTTTTTTGCTGAGTCAACTGGGGTTGTGCCAGGCTCACACAGCTAAGAAGATGTTAAGTATAGAGATCCCATTTGAATTTAGGTCCTCCTGACTTCAGGGCCGGAACCATACACCAACTAGTAGCCCTCTGTGCTTGTTTTCAAAGCTCATTTACATCCATTTTGTCCTCATGATACCCCTGTGAGTAGGGAAGGACAATGTTAGCACCATGGCCAGGGATTAAAAGAAATGTAGGAACAGTGAATTGAGTGGATACAACAGTAAAACAGCACTGAAAAGCTAGCAGCTGATCTGATCTGCTTTTATGGATGTAAAGATGAAGAACGAAGGAGAGAGATGTGAGGAGGAACAAAAGGGGATTATTGCTGAAAGTAATTAACTAATAGAGGCATCTATGTTGATCAGTGGATAGAGCTAGTACTGGAGTGAGGAAAATCCAGGTTTAAATCTGGCTTCAGACACAACTATTTGCCACCCTAGGCAATCCTGTTTGCCTCATTTTTCTCAACTGTAACATGGAGATAATAATAACATGTAACTCCCAGGGTTATGGTGAGGATGAGATGAGCTGATATTTGTAAGGTGCTTTTCACAGTGCCTAGCACATAATAGGCACAGAAATAATTGCTTTATAACCTTGTGAGAGATCCTTTAAAGGCATTTTATTTTTAAATTATATTTTAATTAAAACAAACTATTTTCTCTCTTCTCACTTTCACATAGAAAAAGAAAACTTTTGTAGCAAAGATAGTCAATCAATCAGAGGGTCATCTGCAGTCATTTTGATCTATATCTTGCCACTGGACCCAAATGGCTCTGGAGGAAAAATGAGGATGCTGGTTTTGCATAACTCTCTCTCACTTAAATTCAATTCACTTGCATGTCATGCATCTCCCTGATGTCATGCTCCTCTTCGAGAAGGAAGGACAAACAACAGCAACAATAGTCAACAAATTCGTATGTTAACCAGTTCCAAAAAATGATTGCCTGCATATTATTCTGCACTCAAAGTCCATCACCTGTCAGGAGGTGAGCAACGTATTTCATCATGAGCCCTCTTGAATTATGGTTACATTGCTTATAATTTTTAAGTCTTTCAATGATCTTATAATGCTATTGGATAAATTGTTCTGGCTTTATTAATTTCATTCTTCAGGCGTTATCTGAAGTTCTCAAAGGGATTTCAAGGCTAATCATTACAATAATTACAACTAAGGAAATAAACACTGAGAAGTTTGTTCATTTATTCAATTAAAGTTAGCTTATTGCAGGAGCAGGATTTGACTATCAGCTTCCTAACTACTGATTCACTGTGTTCTTCACTACCATCACGACTACAGAGCAAGAACCTGAGGGGGAGGAGAGCTGTAGGGTTTAGACATATCCTTACTGCTATGGCAAAGGGCCCCAACTGTGGCACTAAAAATACTCATAATTTTTCCATGATTTTTCCAAGTTTCACATTTTACACTTTAAGCATAAAGAAAAAGATATCACTAAGACTAGGATATTATTGGTGCTAACTGGTGCAATTCTGGAAATCAATTTGGAAAAAATCATACACTTGCCTATACCTTTTGACTCAATGAAACTATTAACCTCAAGCAAGACAAAGACAGAGGGAAAGGTCCCCTATATATAAAAAGATTTACAACAGCACTTTTTGTCATAGTAAAGAACTCAGAAGGAATGTGAAGGGGGTGAAGCAGTGTTCTTACTTTCAGCATCAATAATGGTTCCCTACACCCCCCATCCCCAGGATGAGGGGAGTATCCAGTTACTCAGGAAGGGAAAAACTAGCTCAGGTAAGATATAGAGCAGGACAAAACTTTTGTGCTGATCAATAATAGGTTCAGGCTAATTAGTAGCTCCAAACCCAGACTTAAAAAAAAATAAAAAGCAATATTATGATTTGGAAAATGCTGTTTATAACAGACACACAAAGGTAGTATAAATAGGACTGGATTATAGGATCACACATTTAGAGTAGGAAGGGATCTTTGATTTAATCTAGCCTGATCCTCTGGGAAGGAAGTTGAAGCCCAGATGGTTATCTATAATCTCTCTCCCTACCCTCTCCACTCTGTGCCAAACTAATCTTCTTATGCAGGAATGTCCCTCCTCTTGCTCAAAAACATCAATGGCTCCTTTATGATGCCCGAGTGACAGAAAGATCAAGTCTGAATAACCTGAGTGTCTTTTTTCCCCAATCATGGAAGCCTGAGGGTTGATATGCAATATCTGTAATCAAAACATATTCAACAAATAACCTTGTAATGTCTAATAGTAGGGAGGCTAGGTTAGTGGATCACTTGAGCTCAAAGTTCTGAGTTGCAATAGGGATAAAATTTGACATTAATATGGGTGAGGGATGGAAGTGGAAGATTGCCTAAGTCGGGATGAATCAGAGATGAGGTTGGAATTGGCAGAGGAATCTGGCCTGTGAATAGCCCCTGAACTTCCAGCCTAGGAGCCATTCTCAAAAAAGTCCAAACCAAACCAAAAAAAATATTCAATACTACCAGGCTAAAGCAATCCATAAAATCAAAAAGCAGTCACCATCACATATTAGATTAATTAGATATAGATATCTGACGGCTATCCAATTCTGTTTCTCTCCTCAGTCTCTCTCTCTCTCTCTCTCTCTCTCTCTCTCTCTCTCTCTCTCTCTCTCTCTCTCTCTGTCTCTCTCTCTCTCTCTCTCTCTCTCTCTCTCCTCTCTCTCTCTCTCTCTCTCTCTCTCTCCTCTCTCTCTCTCTCTCTCTCTCTCTCTCTCTCTCTCTCTCTCTCTCTCTCTCTCTCTCTCTCTCTCTCTCTCTCTCTCTCTCTCTCTCTCTCTCTCTCTCTCTCTCTCTCTCCCCTGTCTGTTTCTCTGTAATGCTCTCCCTCTTCTCTCTCTGTCTCTGTGGATATGTAATAATTCCTAAGGAAGTTCTCTGGGTTCTTAGGAATTCCCCTCCAGAGTCTTTTTTTTTTTTTTTTTTTTTTTAAACTGAGGCAATGGGGTTAAGTGACTTGCCCAGGGTCACACAGCTAGGAAGTGTTAAGAGTGTGAGGCCAATTTGAACTCAGGTCCTCCTGACTTCAGGGCTGGTACTCTATCCACTGCACCACCTAGCTGCCCCCTCCCCTCCAGAGTCTTAAGAGCTGGCATTTAATGTTCACTGTCCAAAGGACGTACAGCTGGATCCCAGATCAATCTACTTGTGTTATGTTCAATTCTTCTTGAAACTATGGACCAATACTATGTTGGTTTTTTGGGGGTTTTATGCATTGGAGTGGCTTGCCATTTCTGTCTCCAGTGGGTTAAAGCAAACAGGGTTAAGTGACTTGCCCAGAATCACACAACTAATTTTTAAACCCTAATTTGAACTCACTGCCTCACTAATCCATCTATGGGCAAAGCTGAAATTACCTCAGGCTTTTCTAATCATGGCTCCAATAGCCCTTTTAGTGTTACGGGGAGTGTGCAGGTTAACTCAAGTCACTGGTTACATTAGTGTTCCACTCTATTTCTTTTTAACTTTTCCTCCAGAATATGAGATTAAATTATCTCTAGGACCCCTTCCTCCTCTAAACTCCTTTGCCTGACTTTCAAAGCCTTCTAACATCCAGTTACTCACAGCTTTTATTCACAATACCTCCCCCCTACACACTCTGCTCTAGACACATTGGAAGTGTGCTCTCACCTGTTTTCTGATTGTTCCCCAATCTTCCAATATCTCCCCTTTCTTTATTTGTAGATTTCCTACTAATCTTTGAAAACTTCGTTCAAATGTAAATTTCTCTATTGCAGTTCCCTGATACTATATATTTGTCTCCCTCAGATTTTCCTTTCTAAAAAGGTCACAAGAACAGTTTATAATTGGAGTGATCTTAGATATCTAGTCCCCAGCTTCTTAAACTGTGATTCAAGACTCATATGGGGAACCATAACTGAATGTGGGGGTTATGAAATTATGATTATCAGTAAATGTTGGCTTTGTGTACCTATTTTATAAATCTATATGCCCAAGGTCAGGTAAAAAATTGCTCTGGGAATAAGACTTAGTGAATAGAAAAAAGTTTAAGTTTGCTTATTGGATAGCTGAGGAGACTGAGGGTTCCAGAGGTGGTGACATGAAGATTACAAAGGTAGGGAGAGTCACAGCCAGACTTTGAGCCCAGGTTCTGCCTTTACATTTAACATTTTTTCCATTGTTCTGCACTTTCATATCATGTATTATTGCATTTTGTAGTCATGCACTGGTGTTTCATACCCTTAAGGGGGAAATAAAGTCTGGGAAAAAATGGTGTTTTAGCTAACTTAGTACTAAACATAGTACTATGTGTACATTTGGCACCTGTTTGTTGAATGCATGAATGAATGGCTAGCTTCCTATAGTTCAGTCTTTGTAATGTTTGTTCTGCTACAAAGCCTGTTTGGCCAATTTATTGTTGCCTTTGCTTGGTTTTCTTTCATTCCTTTATTTTTGCCCTATAAGAAGGTTACTGACCAAAGGTTTTACTACCATAGTACCTTAGATTTATGAACACAAATCACCTTCCCAGAGTAGTTCAAAGCATTTTAATGATAGCATTTAGTTCATGCCCACAGAAAAGCCAGGCAGCTTTCCATCCACATTTAGTGCCTCAGACAGTTTGGAAATATGTGTTGTGCACCAGAAAGGAATAATCTATAGGAGCTCAGACAATGGTTCTCAGCTTTAGGAAATGCAAAGAGCTTAGAACATGGAGAGGGTCATGGCAGTTGGGAAGGAGTCAGGGGGATCTTTCTTATACACTTAGGTCATAAAATTAGAGTGTAACATAAAAATACTAGACCAGGAACCAAGGGACATGAGTCCTGATCCTAGTTCTGCCATTGGTTGGTCATGAAGCCTCAGACAATTATCTCTGGGCTTCTGTTCTCTCCTCTGCAAAGCTCTTTGGTTACTATCCAGCCTTCTTTCCACTAGGTCATATTATGACATGTCATCTGCAAGATAAGGGTGTTAATGTAAGTGATCTCTAGCATTTCTTTCACTACTAGATGCCTGTAAGAGTCTCTCTTTAGATTATAAAATCATAGAACAATCCATTCATGTGACAAAGAAATCATTTTATTTACTATATTTTTATTTTTTTTTCCAGGGTAGAAGATGGGAATATAAAATTTAAGGCCTGGAAAGGGTTTGAATGAGAGTGAGATGGGGGAAATGTCAGGGGGAAAAAGGAAAGGCTTTTTAAAAAAAGAAATCTTTAAGTAGCCTACTGGTAAATATAAAATCATTCTTGAAAATGCTTAAAAGCTTTTATTAAAAAATTAATCCACTGATGTCCTCGAACTGACCTTGGAACCTCTGTTCTTTTATTAAAAAATTAATCCACTGATGTCCTCAAACTGACCTTGGAACCTCTGTTCTAATATGGTTTGCAATAGAAAATCAGCTCTTGAAAATTCATTCTCTTAAGCAATCAGAGAATCCTGAAGCTACCCAGGTGGTTCTTCTGCTCCAGAAAGCCTAAAGTTTACCCTGTTTTAATGCAGTAATGGCCTCTTGGGTGCTAGAATGCTTTCACTGTTACTTCCACTTTTTTGACATTATACTTATGTCAAAAAATTATGATTTCATCAGCATAAGCCCTTTTTGCTGCTGAAGACAATTTCCTCTGCTTTATTTAGAAGAGGGCTTTCTAAGCAGCTGTTATTCCCCCCCCCCACCCCCCGAGGCTGGGGATAAGTGACTTGCCCAGGGTCACACAGCTAGGAAGTGTTTGAGACCAGATTTGAACTCAGGTCCTCCTGAATTCAGGGCTGGTGCTGTATCCACTGCACCACCTAGCTGCCCCTGAGCAGCTATTATTAAAAAATCCTACCACCCCTTCATCCTTGGGGGGTGACATTTCTCCAAATCCAGGTTGATCCCTGAACCACATAGTTAAGACATTACAACTGGTGGAATAAGCTGGAGCTTGGATTCTTCTTACTGAGCCTTTGAGAAGGCAGGGTTCCCTTTTCTTCAAGAGAAGAAATTAGAAGACTTCAATGAACATAAACCATATTCAGGATATATAGCTATTAGAGCTTAAAACTGCCCTAAAGTTTTTGGGACATCTTGTTTAGTGTTTGAAAATAAGAAAACTTCATTTCCTTACAACAAACCCAATCATTCAGACACTCAGATTGGACTCTTCCAACCTACTTCACTTAGATTTTCCTGTGACCACAAGTACCTAGCCTACCTAAGTACAAGTACCTAAATGGATGTCTGGGGACTTATCAATGTCTATGGCAATAAAATAGATATGACTGCCAACACTCATTTTTGTAATACAGCTAAGACTCAACCTCTTGAAGCAATACCGCCTCATTTCAGTGTGGGAGGTGGGGTGAAAGAGATAATGATCATACTCGTTTCATCCCAGGTTGGGAGAAATATATTTTTCACCCTTCATAAGCTAGATATACATAATGTTTTAAGTAGCTGAATGAAATACTTATTAAAAGGTTCCACACTTCCCAACAGCCTTCAATCTTAGACATGCTATTTCACTGAGATTTTAAGAAGACAAAGACACTTTCAGAGAACCATAACTTTAATAAACAATTGCTGGGAACAATTACATTTGTATGTATATACATAACAGGGTACTGCCAGAAGTGTCATGCCTGCTGTTCCCACTCAGCCTCCTTTATGCTAACAGCCCAACAAGTAAGTTCTGAAAAGGTATTCTGGTGGGTTTTCCCCCTTAAAGTTGGTGATTCACAAAAACGATGTGTTGGATGACAAACTATTTAGAGAGATGCGCTGAGTAATGAAGTGACATTAATATCCAGTTGCTCTTAATATTTTGCTCGAACCTTTCGTCCTTGAAAATGGGCCTGAAGTACTGTTTCCCAGGTGCAACTTCAACAATGGTACTGGCAAAGGTCATGGCTCCATTTATTTGAAGGGGATAAATACTCACAATATGGCAAAAAGCAAGAACTAATCAATCAATCCACTGTCTTGGGAGCATTTGCTGGGCTGGCATCTGCAATGGTAGCCAAATAAATGAGATTTCTGTGCAATACATGTTGGTACCTACAAGAGAAAAATCCATAGACCACATCAACAGACAGAAAGTACTGATACATCACAATATAAAAAACACAGTTCCTAAGACCAAAGAAAAGGCACATTGGAGCTAACCCAATAAATAGAGGAGCTTAGGAGGAATTATGATCTTTAAAGGGAAGGTATAGGAAGGAGTGGAGGGAGTCTTAGAAATCATTAAGTTCAAGTTTCTCATTTTACAAAGCAAAGAAACCCACAGAGGGGAGGTGACTGAGTCAATATCACACAGCTTCTAAGTTGCTGAATGTCTCTGCCTGGAGCATGTTCTGAGTTCAAGTTTTTGTCTACCAATTTTGCAACTGGTAAAGACATTTCATTTAAGTCACTTACACAAACTAGGCTGGACCCACTGAGGTGGTTGGCTAGCACACTAATAATTTATTCACTGAAGGGACAATGAATTTAGAATTGGAGGAAATAGAATCCTGGATGATGCTGGGCATGTGATGATGTTCCATAGCCTCAGTTTCCTCAACTGCAAAAGGAGATTTTGAATCTATGAATCTATGAGCCATAGATCTCATAGGTCACTTCCCTGACTTCCTGGGTGTGGCTAATGAGATTTAAAGGCAACTTACTGTGTGCACTCTGCAGCCCGTCCCTTGTTCTGGTACTCCACAATGCACCGGATCAGCTGGTCATTTTCCTCCAGCAACTGAAAAACATCAGAATCACTGAATTTATCTAGGAAAAGCTTGATTTCCCTCAACAGTGTTTAATTACTTACTGTGTATAGGTACTGAGAGATAAAAAAAAAAAATTTATATATGAGAACTGACATATAAACATGTTTATGAGAAGTTTGCTGGTCTAGATACAGATAACTAATATAAGTTACAAAATGATTAAATGCCCAAGAGAGGTCAAAAGAGTGGTTGGAGAAAGAAGCACAGAATAGCATAAGGAGTGCATGAATTGAATTTGGAGAATCTAAGTTCATATTCTAGGCCTGCTCCTTAAGACCTCTAAGATCTTGGGCACTTGCCTGACCGTTTCCAACTATCTAACGTGAAGCTGGACTGGCTATCTCCCCGCTCCCCTCCACTCTAAATTCTATGACCCTCTAAAAGATAAGTTATATGGATTGAATTTAGCAAAGAAAAGAGTTCCTGCAGGCTCATTTCCCAAAACTGCTGGTTCTGGGGGTGATATCTGCATGCGGAGGCCCAGGGCCTTATTCTAAGTCTCACAGTCAAGCTAAATCAGGACACTGACTTGACAGCCTCTAAGAAAGCAGTTTTCTATGGTCTCAAAAACCCAGAACTTCCACCCTCGGACTCCAGCAAGCCTCTTTGCAGCCATTTAGGGTTGGCTTGGTGGGATTGCTCTGGGTCACTCGGCCAGAGGGGCTCATTTCCCATCTAGTTAGGGCTTGACTCCAGCAGGGGTATCCAGGCTGCTCTCCCCCAAGGCTCTTCATTCAGCTTATGGAAGTTCTGATTCTCGGAAGTCAGTGAATGTCTATGAGCTAGATGTCCCTTCCTACAATCATAGATTTAGGGCCCAAAGGCCTTCCCAGGCCATGAAGTCCAGCCCTTCTCAGTAAAGATGAGGATACTGAATTTCCCAAAGGTGGAGAGGGTGGTAGGAATGAGAGCTGAAGTCCCAAATACCTACTCCCAGCGGCCTTGGGAATCCCCTAATGGCCCTCTCCTAGGAAGCTCCAGTCTACGGATGTGGAAACTGACAGAGCTACTCAACCGGTTCCCGGGCCTGTCACTGGACAGCTGTTCGGGGGTGCAGGGGCCTTCAGCATCCCCCCAGTTGCCCCCAGTATCGAGAGCGCTGCATCACCCCGGCCAGCACGAGCCTCCTTTCCCCCAGAGTGCAGAGGGAAGGACCCCCCTGGGGCCCACGATTCAGACTCATGGCAAATGAACCAAACACATCCTAACAGGTGGATAGGGGGCCCACTGTAGTGCTGCCCCTCCCAACCGGCTAACCTGGCAGCTCTCATGGGCTCAGAACCTAACGGGAAATGAGACCCAGGCACGGACATAAGTGGGCCGCCCAGCACCACAGGAACAAAGCACGGAAGGAGTTAAAGGGGGCTAGGAGTTCTGGGGAAACTTTGGGAGAGGAAAGGGAGGATCGAGGAGAGCTTTCTGGAACAGTGGCATGAGGAGCCCCGGGGGCCAAGGCCAGGGGCAGGAGAACCCCACAGCCCCGGGGTTCACCTGCGGCCGTCTGCAGCCCGAGGGCCCAGTCGGAGCCCCGGATGCTGGGACGGGCTGGAGCCGGGCCCTCTGGTCACAAGCAGATCTTGCCTCTTATACCATAAGCTATCGGCTGGAGGGCGCCTGTTCCCAGGGCCCCTGCGCCCGGACTCCAATCACGCCCCACCCCCGCCCTGGAGCCCCTCGTTTCTTTCGAGGCTCGGCTCCAGCTCCCGAGACTCTGGGAGTTTCCCCTAAAACTGCCCTCCTTTACCGAGCCGTCCGGGCTTTCAAAGCCCAACACCGCACCGAGACCTTCGGGACGCGCCCCCCGCACGACAGGAGGCCCCCCGCGGGCAGAGGCGCGGATTTACTTATTTTGGGCCTTTTTGCCAGGCGCACTTTACAGCAAGTGCTAAATAAAGGCCGCGTCGGGGCCCAGGCTGGGTCTCCAAAGCCTACGGGGCCCCGACGCTTCCAGAAAGGAAGAAAGGTAATTATGGTAGCTGGGGCGGCAGAGAGCGGGAGGGGGAGACCGGCCAGGGGACTGCACGCCCAGCGGCCCGACCCAGATCCCAGGCCCCGAGCTCCAGCTGGGGGGGGAGGGGGGAGGAGGGGCGCGCCAAGAGACAGGGAAGGAGCGGGGCCAACGCTCGGCCACTCCGGCAGGCGCATGCGCAGGCCTTACCCGCTGGATCGTCTCCTGGTTAACTTCCGCCTTCCCCCTCAGCCGCTCTGGCACAAACGCCACCGACATCCCGGTATCCCAGCGGCGGTCCTCAGGAACTGTCGCGCACGCGCGCGCACGCATGCACGTAAACAGGACGGGCACGCGGATCCCCCTTCCCCGCCCACCCATAGGGCTACGTCAAACTCGGCTCCAATCAACCGCTGCTTACGGGCGAGGGAGAGCTGGGCGCCTCCGACGCGCACGGCGCCACTAGAGCGCTGATTGGTCTCTGAGTTCCGGAGTGAGACGGGAGGAGTTGAGAGGCCGAAGCTTGAGCTGGGATGGTTGCGGAGGGGCGCGTGCGCCCTCCTCTGGTGGGGAGCTGTCGCGCTCCTCTGCCGAGAACCCCCGGAGTCCCCTTCCCAGCTCCCTCTCCTTTTCCTCTTCCAGCTAAAAGTCCCGAATTTCCTTTACCTCATCCCTGTCTAGAGCTCTTGATTGGGTGCGTCCCTAATAATTTGTGGCCACATGCATCCATTTAAATAAAGCGGGCCAGGTTCTGAAAGAATGAGCAAAGAACTAGGAGCAAGGAGACAAATTTTAGGGGAAAGAGAGACTCAGTGCTCCCTGTCACTGATCCGCTAATTTAACGGCTTGGACACAGATTTGGGAGGGGTCTGGTGCGCACGTCATTGTTGTCTCAGAAACTGTTCTCCCGGAGACAGCCCGCGGTGCTCGTGCCACGCAGCCCCCTGGGCCCGGGGCCTTATCGCTGCACCCCCTAGAAGCGGCGCCCCTCGAGGCGAAACACTCGCCATGGCCCCTCTCTCAGGTAAAAGGGAACTTTTAGAGGAGTAGGTTACAGACAAAAGGAAGGAATGGAAACCTGGAACGGAGCTGTGAAAGCACAGAAACAAGATACCGTAAACATGTCGGCCGGACTCCTTGTGGGGAACTGGCCCACCCCCATCCCTTCTCATTGTACCTCGGAGCCATCACATTAACGTATTAACCTGATCTTTGCTTCTCTTTCCATAACATTATCTCCTCGCTTCTGACTCTTTGCTAAATTCCCCGGGAATTAGCCCGATGTCAAGCAGCATAATAAATCATTGCTCTTTAACTCGGAGACAAAGTGAGGATGCAAATTATTTTGCCAAAGCCAAGACACTGACCCCGGGATCCTAATCTTGTGGGGGTGTCTTTCTCCTTGACAGGGGAAACCAAATATTTAAAAAAAATTTAGTTAAAGCTTTTTATTTACAAAACAGATGCATGCGTAATTTTTCGGCATGGACCCTTGCAAAACCTTATGTTCGAAATTTTCCCCTCCTCCCCATCCCCTTCCCTAGATGGCAAGTAGTCCCATACATGTTAAGCATGTTAAAATATATGTTAAATCCAATATATGTACACATATTTATAGTTATCTTTCTGTACAAGAAAAATCAGATCAAGAAGGAAGAAAAAACTGAGAAAGAAAACAAAATGCAAGCAAATAACAGAGAGAGTGAGAATGCTACATTGTGGTCCATACTCAATTCCCACAGTCCCCTCTCTGGGTGCAGATGGCTCTCTCTATCACTGAGCAAGTGGAATTGGTTTGAATCCTCTCATTGTTGAAGAAGGCCATGTCTAACAGAATTGAGCATCATATGGTATTGTTGTTGCTCTGTATAATGATCTCCTGGCTCTGCTCATTTCTTTTTCTTTTCTTTTTTTAAAAATTTATTTATTTATTTATTTATTTTTTGCAGATTTTTGACAGTACATGTGGATGGGTAATTTTTTTTTTACAGCATTATCCCTTGTACTCACTTTTCTGAATTTTCCCCTCACTCTGTCCACCCCCTCCCCTAGATGGCAGGCAGTCCCATACATGTTAAATGTGTTACAGTATACCCTAGATGCAATATATGTGTGTAAAACCATATTTCTTGTTCCTGCTGGTCATTTCTTACAAAGCAATAATATTCCATAACCTTCATATACCATAATTTACCCAACCATTCTCCAATTGATGGGCATCCATTCATCTTCCAGTTTCTGGCCACTACAAAAAGGGCTGCCACAAACATTCTTCACATACAGGTCCCTTTCCTTTCTTTAGTATTTTTTTGGGATATAAGCCCAGTAGTCTGGCTCTGCTCATTTCATTGAGCATCAGTTCCTGTAAGTCTCTCCAGGCCTTTCTGAAATCATCCTGTTGGTCATTTCTTACAGAACAATAATATTCCATAACATTCATATACCATAATTTACCCAATCATTCTCCAAGTGATGGGCATCCACTCAGTTTCCAGTTTCTGGCCACTACAAAGAGGGATGTCACAAACATTTTTGCACAAGTGGGTCCATTTCCCTCCTTTAATATCTCTTAGGGATATAAGCTCAGTAGTAACACTGCTGGGTCAAAGGGGATGCACAGTTTGATAACTTTTTGGGCATAGTTCCAAATTGCTCTCCAGAATGGCCGGATTCTTTCACAACTCCACCAACAATGCATCAGTGTCCCAGTTTTCCCACATCCCCTCCAACATTTGCAATTATCTTTTCCTGCCATCTTAGCCAAGCCAATCTGACAGGTGTGGCAGACTAAATCTTGAAAGAGACTCAACACCCCAAAAGAGTTATAAGAAGTGGAGTTGAAAGGTATAGTGGAAGTAGTAGATACCATGTGGCATAAGGGAGGGGGTAAAAAGAAAGGCACCCCCAGAGTGTTAGTCTCAGGGACATGACTGGGATTTCTGGCAGGGCATGGCAAGGTGAGACTTCTCCAGACCCCTACAGAGGGTAGCTGTCAGGAGTTTGATATTACTTGTATTTCAAACTGGACAATCTCCTCAGAGAGGGAGACTATGGAGATTGATCTCTATCAGTGCTTTCTCCTTGCCTTTAGTTTCTCTCTGTTCAACACACCACTCAAGACTGCTCTTCAGTTTTGTCATTTCTACCTTTTCATAAATGCTATCTTCTCAACTCTGACACTTCCACCATCCTGAGCAAGCCCTCATCACCTTATCCCTGACTACTGCAATACACTGATGGCTGATCTCCCTGCCTCAAGCATCTCCTTTATTTAGCTGACAGTGGTCTTCCTAAGAACAGGTCGGTCCTATTTGATAAATCCAGAGGGCTCCTCATTCCTTCAGGATCCAATGTAAAATCCTCTATTTAGATTTTAAAGCCCTTCATAATATGGCCCCTTCCTAACTTCTGGGTACATTTATTATACTTTATTCCCTTTCATGCTTTCTAAGATCCTGTGACACTGCTCTCTCCCACAAGACACTGTGCCTTTTTGCTGGCTGTTGTCTCGCCTGATGTTCTTTTCCTCCTTACTTTTCTTCAAATCTCAACCAATAATCTTCACTCTGACATTGCCTTGATTATGCCTTCGTTATGTATTTATCTTGTAATATTGGGCATTATATTTATCTATATCTGTCTCATGCACCCCACCTTCCCACCATTCAATAAGGCTGCGAGTTTCATGACATCATAAACCACATCTAATCTAAACTATGCAATTTTTCCAACGTTCAGCCTAGTGCTGTAAAAGCAGTTGTTTGCTCATCCTTCAATTTTCAAAGAGGACCAATGATCTCACAGTGATGGTTTTCTTTCTTTTGTTTGTTTTCACAGTGATGTTTTTACTTGGGTGTGAGTTGGATTTAAATGAGGAAGACTTGCAGAAAATTGTCAGTCTCAATCTCTTTCAGTCATCAAAGTTAAGTAGCTTGAAAAAAGTCAGAAAGATTTTATAAGATCTAAGATACAGTGGATGTTCTCAGTGTTTTTGACTTCTAACCAAGCGCTAAGTGGTCCTCCGTGCATGTTTAAACTACCTTCTTGGCTGTTGGAACAAATTGTTCTCATTTATCCACTCCACAGAAGGAATCTTCCCATGTTTGGGGTAAACATCGACCTATCTCACATGGTGGATGCCTTCAACCTAATTTAGCCTCTCTGCTTTTTTACTGAAGTATGGTCACTGAACATGCCATAACTTCTTGGAGCCATAAGTGAGAGTTTGGTGAAAGTGGACATCAAAAGTGAATGAGTAGTCCTGAAGAGGGATATCACATCAGAGAAGCTAGTCCTTTCTGAACCCCAAACACTTGAAAACAGTAGGTATTTAATCCGTAGGTTGATCAAATAGATGGTCTGGCTAGGATAATTCTGCTGTGACATATATTAATGCAGTTATGAATCAAGGATAAGCATGTGATTGAGTTGTTTGCCAAACCAGTTGTAAGAATGAAAGATGTATGTAAACTATCTCTCTTCCCCAAGCAATTAATAACTGCTTCAGAAATTTAACATGAGGTTGAACAGGGATTATTAGTTCTATAATATAAATGTTGGTATGGTAAAAGTAGTCAATTGTGGGATCAGGATTTGAACCTAGGATTTTTTTGCTTTCTCAAGAAGTACTGAAGTACTCATCACTGGAAATCTTTAACTGAATGTTATAGAGGGGATTCCTTGTCGGGTACACTTTATTCTATGTAGTAGGAGCTCATTCAACTTAAATTAGTTTTCCCCCTGATAGAGGATAGAGTTGTTTTGTGGATTTGATAAGTCCAGGACCTAAATGCTCCTTGCAGCCTCTCCTGTGACCCAGCTTCCTGGAAGCTTCTAGTTATATCCAAGTGACTTCTTATTTACTGAAATGCACAAAAAGAATCAATCACATACATGTGGGGTCCTTTTAACTTGAAGGACACTCCCAATACTTTGGGAGTCACTCCACTCCAAATAGAGGGGCCATGTCTACCCAGGTCAAGTGTTAGAATATCCCCTTTGAATATCCTTTCTATGATATAGCTAAAATGAGCTTCCTTTTGCTAACTGTTGAGTGAACTATGAGTACCTCATTTCATTTCTATATTGAACCTGAACTATCAGAATACTGACCTAAGTCAGGCCTGCCTCAATAGCCTACATGCCCTTTTCAGTTTTTTCCAATTCCATAATTCTGTCTTTAAAATCTATGCTATCCCAATTAGAGCATAAAAAGCAAAAGAAGGCCTAAGAATATAACTAGAAGTATAAAATCAAATCATTGTTACAATTGAAGATGCTGAAGAAAAAATTGATAAGATATGATCATGAAACAAATGTTATGAAAACCCAATAACAAAGCCACGAATAGATATGTTAACTAAATGGTTCAAAAGCCATACCCAAGAAAAGTTAATGCTGGGATCATTGCTCAAAGGCAAGGTCAGGATTTTGGAATGCTAAGATACTACTCATTTGCTCTCCAGCCTTGTCCTACCTTGCTCTCACCAATCTTTAAGCATTAATTCAAGTTATCCACATGACATACATATGAAATTCTCCTTTGCTGAGCCAAACCTAGGGAGCAGTGATCAGAGTTTTGTCCCAGGACATTGAGATTTAGAAGGTACACCAATATGTCATTCAATAATGCATCATAGGGGCAGTTAATTAGTGTAGTGGATAGAGCACTAGTTCTGAAGTCCAGAAGATCTGAGTTCAAATTTGGCCTCAGACACTTAACACTTCCTGACTGTGTGACTCTGGGCAAGTCACTTAACCCCAATTACCTCAGCCAAAAAAAAAATGCATTACATTCCTCAGCAATAGAAGGATCCAAGACAATTATGAAGGATTTATGTTAAAAAACCAAAAATGCTTTTCCCCTTTAGAGAAAGAACTGATAGAATCTGAATGCAAATTGAAGTATACTTTTTTTAAACTGTTTTTCCCCCCAAAAAGGGACCTGCATTTTTTTTTTGCAACATGACTAATATGGAAATTTGTTTTTCATGACTGCACATATAATCTATATCAAATTGCTTGCCTTTTCAAGGAGTAGAGAGGGAAGGAAGGAAGAAGATTTAGAATTCAAAAATTCTAAAAGTGAATGTTAAAAATTGTTTTTGCATGTAATTGAAAAGATAAAATTTAAAACCAAAAATATTACATTAATATGTTGACAACATATATCATAGAAATAATTGGACTACATATACATAGTCAGCAAGCACAGGTAAAATAGTATACTATCACACAGAAGCTTGATTAATAACCTAAGAACGAATTACTAGAGTGATTAATCCACTCTACTGCTCACCCGAATTAGTCTTTATTCCTTCTTGCATTATTTTAATATCACTTACAAAGTTTAATAGAAGACATGTTTTATTTGAATACGATTTTCTTTATGACATAGAACAAAACTTCTTAAACTGTGGGTTGTGAGTACATAAAGGGTTACTTAACTGAATGTGGGGGACATGAAAAAATGATTGTATAACTATTTTATATTTCTATATACCCAGAGTCAAGAAAAAATTTCTTAAATGAAAATGAATCTCAAGAGGAGAAACTGTAAGGAGCTCCAACATAGAAGACAAGAGGTCAAATCTTCCCTTAAATAGTTCATGAAAGAGGCATCCTTTTCTACTTTGGGATACCTTTAATTATTAAGCAGTTTTTTCTTATATCAAGCTGTACTGGAACTTACATTTACTGATTCCTGGTTTAATATTTTTCTATCATGATAAGGTATATGAATTTATCAAAATTCTTGCTGTTGTTTTATTGGAAACTAAATGTGTGGCTCTTTTAGGATATCAAAAATAATAGATCTGGGTATATGAGTTCAGAACATGGAGCAGGCCCCCATTTTTAACCTACAGTGTATCTCATATTTTGAAGCTCAACCTTTTGAAAAGGCTTGGATATTGACCAAATCTATGCCAGTTCTTCTTATGTCAATGCTAGTGCTAAGATCAGAAACAACAAACTTAATTGGGAAGGGAACTAAATTTAAAGAATTGGGAGTTCATAAAATCCATTTGGATTTTGCCAGTGCAAACTGACTGGAAGCTCAAGCTACATATTAAATGAAATTACAGTGCATTAGAGGAAGTGTTTGTGCACAGATTCCTTCTAAAAAGTGAATCTTACTATCAAACTGTGTTTACCCTTTAATCCAGCAGTATCTCTACTATCCTAAAGAGATCATAAAGGAGAGAGAAGGGACCCACATGTGCAAAAATGATTATGGCAGTCCTTTTTGTGGTGGCAAAAAACTGGAAACTGAGTGGATGCCCATCAGTCAGAGAACAGTTTAATAAGTTATGGTATATGAATGTTATGAAATATTGCTGTTCTAGAAGAAACGACCAGCAGGATGATTTCAGAGAGGCCTGGAGAGACTTACTTGAATTGATGCTAAGTGAAATGAGCAGAACCAGATCATTGTACACAGCAACAAGATTATGGGATGAATCAATTCTGATGGATGTGGTTCTCTTCAACAATGAGATGATTCAAACCAGTTCCACTGATCTTGTGATGAAGAGAGACCCAGAAAGAAGACTTTGGGAACTGAGTGTAGTTCACAACATAGTATTTTCACCCTTTTTGTTATTGTTAGCTTGCATTTTGTTTTCTTTCTCATTTTTTCCATTTTTAACCTGATTTTTCTTGTGTAGCATGATAATTATAGAAATATGTATAAAAGAATTGCACATGTTTAACATATATTGGATTACTTGCCTTTTGGGAGAGGAGTGGAGGGAAAGGAGGGAAAAATTTGGAACATAGGATTTTGCAAGGGTGATTGTTGAAAATTACCTATGCATTTTTTATTATAGCTTTTTATTGACAAAACATATGCATGGGTAATTTTTCAACATTGACCCTTGCAAAAACTTTTGTTCCAACTTTTCTCCTTCCTTCCACCTCCTCCTTTAGATGGTAGGTAGTCCCATACATGTTAAATATGTTCAAGTATATGATAAATACAATCTATGTATACATATTTATATAGTTATCTTGTTGCACAAGAAAAATTGGATTTAGTAAGAAGGTAAAAATAACTTGAGAAGAAAAACAAAAATGCAAGCAATTACAGAAAGAGTGTAAATTATGCATATGTTTTGAAAATAAAAAGCTTTAATAAAAAAAGTGCATCCTAGATTGAGAATAGGTAAAATATCTGCCATTGTATTTTTACTTTTAAACTTTTGGAGGCCCCCATCTTTGGTACCCAGGGGTTTTTAAAAAGGGCTTTCTTATTTTGTGTGTGTGAGTCATAGATTTTTTTAGACAGTCTAATAAAGCCTATGGACCCCTTCTCAGAATGAGAATAAAAGACAAAATTAAATATATAGCCCTAAACAAAATAAACCCCCCCTCCCAAAGATTAATGAAAATAAAATTTAATCTCCCCTCCAAGTTCACAGAATCCTTGAAAACTGTCTCTTGGAGGCAGCAGCTAGATAGAGCAGTGGATAGAGCACTAGCTCTAGAATCAGAAGGACCTGAGTTGAAATTCAGCCTCAGACACTTGACACTTGACAGCTGTGTGATCCTGAGCAAGTAACTTAATCCTGGTTGCCTTGCAAAAAAAAAAAAAAAAAAAAAAAAACTATACATAGACTCCTTAGGCGTTCATGGATACTAAGCAAGACCTCATAAAATGGATAGGAAAGTCAGAAAGAGTGTGTTCAAGTCCAGCTTCTTACATATAGTAACTGTGTGGTCCTGGGCAATTGACAATCTACCATCAGCTTTGGTACTGGAAGTTCCTCCCTTGAGTCTCCCTGTCCCCAGTGAAATCATAGATCTGAGCCCCCAAATAAAAAACAAACAAACAAATGCATAAATAAAGTTCCATTCATGAAGGGATGAGGGAGTTTCATCATCACATTTATTTTGCATTACTGACTGCTCTATCTTCCCTGCTCACTAGTGCCATCTACTGCCTATAAGAGTAATTCATTTCTCTGTTCATGTGAAAAAGTGGGCAACACTAGTCCCAGAAAAGGAAATTTCAATTCTGAGGGATGAGGCTCTCTTCAACAATGAGATGAACCAAATCAGTTCCAATAGAGCAGTAATGAACTGAACCAGCTACACCCAGCGAAAGAACTCTGGGAGATGATTATGAACCACTACATAGAATTCCCAATCCCTCTATTTCTGTCTGCCTGCATTTTTGATTTCCTTCATAGGCTAATTGTACAGGATTTCAAAGTCTGATTCTTTTTGTATAGCAAAATAACTGTTTGGACATGTATACATATATTGTATTTAATTTATACTTTAACATATTTAATATGTATTGGCCAACTTACCATCTGGGGGAAGGGGTGGGGGGAAGGAGGGGAAAAGTTGGAACAAAAGGTTTTGCAATTGTCAATGCTGAAAAATTGCCCATGCACATACTTTGAAAATAAAAGGCTATAATAAAAAATTGGCTATTTCTATTTCCCTCATCTCTGCCAATTTGATGAGGATAAAAAAAAAATTACGAGTTAGTTAAACATATCTATCTCTTATATACAAATAATTTGAAGCAAAATTTTTATGTTTGCTGATATTTTACATTTTATCTTTTGAAAACAATCTGTTAATATTCCCTGATCACTTGAATATTGAAGAAAGGCTCTTGATGATGTTATGTGTATCAATTTCAATATATTATCTTATATAGTAGACTTTTATCTACTCAGAATTCTTTCCTACTTAGAAGTTTCTTATTCTTTTTAAAACTGCATTGATTTAATTCCCATAATTTTATGTAACCAAAATAATCTGTTTTATCATTTATGATATGCTTTACCTCTTTTTTGCTTAGTTTATGATGAGTAAGTAGAAATGACAAATCATAAAAGAGATAGGATAAGATAACTCCTCCCCACCTCAGACTTATATCTGAAAGGTATTTTCTTCCATTCTCTTTTGAATGATGTAATCTTTCACATATAAGTCATATGACTATTTGGAGCTTATTATAGCACATAAAATAATATTCTGGTCTAAACTTATTTTCTGCCAAACTGCTTTTCAGTTTTCTCAACAATTATCAAAGTTTTTTCTCATCACTTGTGTTCATGGTTTATTGCACACTATTTTGCTATATTCAGTTGCTTCTTGTTTAGTTTATTCTATTGTTCTATTTTTCTCTTTTCTTTAATCTAGCACCAAATATTTTTTGAAGATTCTTGCTTCATAATAATTTCTTACTTGTAAGGTTTTCTTTCTTATTTTTAAAAAAGAATATTTCCCTTGAGATTCTTTTGTTCCTCCAAATCAGTGGTCCTCAAACTTTTTAAATAGGGGCCAGTTCACTGTTCTTCAGACTGTGGGAGGGCCGGATTATAGAAAAAAAAAAACTCACACTGTCTCCGCCCCTCAGCCCACTTGCCATAACCCCCGATGGCCACATAAACGTCATTTGCGAGCCGCATTTGGCCCGAGGGCCGTAGTTTGAGAACCCCTGCTCCAAATGAATTTTGTAATTTCATAAAAATTCTATTTGTAGTCTTCTTCAAATAACACTTGATTTCTGAATTAATTTATGTTCGAATATTCTGTCCACTGTATTATTATGGTTTATCATAGTCTGCTCCCAAAGATTTTTTTGATGTTATAGTGGTAGGTGGGAAGGAAGAGGATAGGAAGGATTATTCCTTTTAATCTTATTGTGACTCACCAGGTTCACTATTCCCACTTACTCACCATTTAGTAACTTCAGTACCAAGCATTTATTGATCTCCATTATCATCAAATCACAAGGTCTAAGTCCTCAACTCATTTGACTTCTATATAGCATTTGGCAGAAAAACCAGTTAGGAGGCTCTGTTTTGTTTTGTTTTGTTTTCAATTTCAATATATCGAAAACTTCTCTGGGCCAGGTTGCTACGAGAAAGGTTTTGGATTGACTTGGTGGAACTTGGGTAGAAAATGCTTAGAAGTTAAAAGGAAACTAAACCAGATATTATTTGAAAGTTAGTCCATTTCTCTGCATAGAAGGAATGGAAAGTAGGGAGGATAAAAGAAAGAACTGTTAGGTCTGATGAATTCAGGAGCCAGAGGTGCTGAACTACAATACCTGTTTGAACTACATGTACTCTTCCAAGATCAGCAACGTCACTTATGGCACTGAGCCAGTGTTTTCCAGGAGCCCTGAGGCTTTGTCATTCACCTGCCAACTCAGGGGAAAGTGCCAAAGTACAACCAACTCTCCATTCTATGGACAAGAAATTGGATGTATACTTTTTTTCTCAACCTAACAAATTTTGGTTACCATGCCATAGAGCATGGTCTCAGTTTGGGTTTTGATTCTGTGAGGACAACAGTCTTGTTTGGAGCACTTTACTCTGATTATCTGAACTGGTACATACCTACGCCAGTTGAAGGCTTACAAAGTGCTTTAAGGTCAGCAAAGCACTTTCTTCACAACCACTCCACAAGGTAGGTGTAGCATAGGGGGAAAATCACTGACTTTAGAATCAAAAGACCTATATTCTAATCCTTATTCTACTTACTAGCTATGTGACCTTTTATAAGTCACTTCACTTTTATGGGGTCTAGATTCTTCATTGTAAAACTAGGGAATTGAATGAAAGTACTAAAGGGTAGTTATTTATAGATTCATGTTTGATTGGGTCAGAGATCTTTAATGAATTGGTCCAAGGATCTTTCCTTGGCTTTCTGATGTTCAACATTTTAGTTGTATTTGGATTAAGCCATAGGAGATGTGGTTATAAAATTTGCAATGCTTCAAAGCTGGGAGGGATAACTAAATCTTTGGATAATAGAATAAGTAATCAAAAGGATCTTGACAGGCTAGATCTGAAAAAGAGAAATTTATATGAAGTCCTGAGAATTGTGATAAGCTAGAATTGTTCTAGGAGTGTGAAAAGTGCAACAGAAAATTGTAAGAAACTAGAATTGGTCTAGAACTGTGATAAATGTAACTAGAATTGTGACAACCTACCTACTGATATTTGTTAACTAGAATTGTGATGTTTTACCTTGTTGACTTCCCACCTCAGTGTTGACATCCTACCTCATTGGCATCCAACCTCTTTGGCTTATTATCTCGAGTATGACTTTGATGAATGGGTTGAACATTTGGGCCACTGTTGAGCCTGGTTCTCATTGTCATACTTCTGTTTACTGATCTGCTGCTTTGTACCTCCTTGGGCATAACACTGTCATCTCATGGACCAAGTGAACTATAGCTGGTGCTAAAAGTTTAGCTTGGTGAGATGTGCGGTTCCCGCAAAACAAGAGAAGGGGAATTGTAAGGGCCCTTTAAATGGGCGGACACAGTGCATCGGGATTGAGGCCCAGAAGTAATTTCTGTGGATATTAGGACTGCCCTTGGGCGGGATCCTGGCCATATTGAGATAGTTTCGTAATGGGTGACTCTCTCGCTGATTGGCTGTGTGTGTGACCTCACAGGCCCTATATAAGCCCACTGCAGGCAGCAACCGCCCTCTCTTTAACCTCCTGCTGTTCACCCTGGCTCACCAGCCTGGGTGGCCAAGCCAAGATGGATAGCCGAAAGAGGTAAGGGTTTTGGTAGTGAACACGTGGGTCTTCTGACCAGGTGTTCACTCGGGAACCAACAAGTCAGGGCATCAGTTAGGGCATTATGGGAGTAGGTATAATAAAGGCTTTTAAGATTACATGTGGCTGTTCTTGAGTGCGCTACCGGTTACTAAGCTATAGATTCAAGAGATTGTGGCCAGAGACCTTAGAAGGCCTCAGAGGAGGCGAGCCGGGTAGAGCTCACACTGCAAAGGACAGTGGTCAAAGGTACTCTGGTGGGTCTAGGACAGACTAGTAATTGTAACTGCCAGGAGAGCACGTTACAAAGTCCTATGCTTAGATGAAAAAAAAAAAAGCTGTATGAGCACAGAATGGGTGATGCTTGGCTAAACAAATTTATGTGAAAAGAGTTCTGGGGATTTTAGTGGAAGGCAAAGCTAAATATGAATCAATAGTAGCTGACATTTATATTGTGCTTTGTATACATGATCTCATTTGATCCTTATGAAAACTTGATGAAATTATTGTTGTTGTTTGTCCTTTGTGCTCCAAGATGACAATGACATCAGGAAGGTGATCCTACGACATGCAAGTGAATTGGATTTAAATGAAGGAAGGCTGTGCAAAGTCACTAGCCCTACTTTCTCCTCCAGAGCCATCTTGGTCCAGTGGCCAAATACAGATCAGGGTGACTGGAGTTGGCCCTGGATACAATGGGAGACCTTGGCCTTTTTAAGCTAAAATCATTAATAGGTTTCTCTTTAATAGTTTAATGAGTCAACTGCTCCATTCCATCTGGTGAAGTAGACATTACTGGTATGTACATTGACACAATATGGATGAGGAATCTGATATTCAAAGAAATTATTTATTCATGACCATAGCTATTATCAAAGGTGAGATTTGAATCCAGACCTCTTCTGACTTCTTCCTGACTGTAAATCAACTCTATAGCGCCTTGAATTTGGTTTGAGTGAAGCATATGTTCTAAGCACTCTTTTTATAGCAACATACTAAAAATTGTGATATCAGTCGAAAAAGCTAATGTGATCTCAGAAGGGATTAAATAAGAGCATTGTGTCTAGAATGCATAGGAAGGTCATGATTCTGCTTTCTTTTGCCTTGGGCAGACTAGTTTGGAGCCTTGTATTTAGTTTTGGGTACCACAATTAGGAAGGCCATTGTCAAGATGATATAGGACTCTCAGAGATCTTAACATATAATCATGTAGAAAGAACTGAAAGGGTTTAGCTTGGGGGAAGACAATTTAAGGACACTTGATAGTTGTCTTCAAGGGTTAGAAAGATGAAAGATTAGAGTTATTATGCTTTGCCTTTGGGGGTCAGCAATAGGGAAAAAAAGGAGGGAGGGAGGAAAGGAAGGAAAGAGATTTTGTTTCAGTAGAAAGAAAAACTATCTAATAGTCTGAGCTATTCAGAATTGAAAACGGCTGACTTCCCTGGAGGTCCTCAAACCGGAGTTAGATGACCACTTTTCAGGAATACTATAAAGGCCATTTTTATTTGGATGTAGGATTTGATTTCAGTGTCTTTTTTTAAATGATAAACCCACCACCTTCAGAAGGAGGCGGTTACTTCTGGTTAGCTTCAGTCGTTAGAGTTTTCTTATATCAAGATGTTTTCCTTCATACTTATTTTCCTTATAGTCTTACATTAAGGCATATAAAATATGCCTCTACCATTGCTATCCATTTTTTTCTAGTTCTGCCCTATTTCTCCAAAGAAAACAAATCTAAATCCTCTTCCATGATCGTCTTCTGAGTGCTTTAAAAGAGGATTTCCTCTTCTTCAGTCTGAACATTCCTTGTTCATTTAAGCGATTTTGATATGGCTTAAATTTAAGGCTCTGTACTATCTAATTTGCCTACATTTGAACAGTTTAATTTTTTGAAGTTTCTCCAAAAACATAGAACTCTGAACCAAACACAATGCTCTGTACATAATTTGATCAGGGAAAAGTAGAGCAGAATTGCCACTTCTCTGGTCCCGGACCCTATATTTCTTCTACTGCAAAAGATTGCACTGGGTTTCTTGGATGCCAAATTAAACTATTGACATATTAAATCTGTAGTCCATACGGAAGGGTGTGTTTTGGGGAAAGATCACAGAAACATAATTTTGTTTATGTTGGGGAGGGACCTGAGAGGTCATCAACTTCAAGTCCTTAATTTTACAGATGAGGAAACTGAGGACATTAACTAACTCGACAAGTGTATAAGGCCAGTCTTTATCTGAAGCAGGGTTTGAACCCAGATCTTCCTGACTGTAAGTCAACTCCATAGAACCTTAAGTAATCCCTTTTGGTTTGAGTAAAAAATGCATTCTAAGGCCCTTCCATGAGATTCTGTGTCCCAACATCCTTCCCAAATGACGTTTTGTGTCCAGGTTCTTAGTTACCTGCTGTGACATATTTTAAGCTCTTTCCCAGCTCTGGTATTCTATCTCCTAAGCGTCCTTCCAGCTTTTACAACCTTATGTTCTAGAGTCCTTTCCCGCTCTAACGGTTTTCTCATCCTGTGGCCTGTATTCTAAGTCCCCTATCATTTCTAGTTCATTCTATGGTCCCGTCTGACAAAGTAGGACACAGATCTCGAGCTCTGTGGCCTTTCTGTGTTCTATGTCCTAAGGGTCCCCCAGGCCTCTGGCATTCCTTGAGCCTACAAGTCTTACAGGGTTTTTCCCTAGAAGAATATCTTCTTCAGATTTTAAGCCCACTTTAAACAGGAAAGTAGTGGACAACTAGGAATCGGGGTGTGGGTGTTTGGGGAACAGAGCATTTCCACCGGAAGCAGGCTGCCTCCTGCCCCAGCCTCTCCGACCCTCTGGGGGGTTACAGCCTCGTGCGAGCGTTGCCATGACAAGCTCTGAGCCCAGCTGCTCCCCACCTCCTTGGGGACTGCTGCTGCGGGAAGGAGCTGGAGGGAGCCTTGCCACACTTTCTATTCAGCAGGTAGAAGACAGAGACGGGAAGTGAGTCTCTTGGCCAGAGATTGCCAGAGAAGGGTCCTTGGAAATCATGTTCGGGCCCCGTATTTTGTGATTTGGGAAACTGAGGACCGAGGAGGTAAAGGGGCTTCTCCGTGTCCATTAGTTCTTGAATATCAGACTTGGCACAGTGTAGGTGCTTTATATCTACTTGTGGACGGACAACTAAAATCTTTCTTTGCTTCGCAGGGAGATAGTTCCGTAGGTTCCCCATCCTTTCTGACATTACTTACTGCCTTTGCCAGCACTTCTTGAGGCTCTACATTTAAAAATTACTGCCTCTCGGAGAACTCCTCGCTTCCCGCCTCGCTTCCCGCCTCGCTTCCCGCCTCGCTTCCCGCCTCGCTTCCCGCCTCGCTTCCCGCCTCGCTTCCCGCCTCGCTTCCCGCCTCGCTTCCCGCCTCGCCTTCTGCCCCGCCAGCCTCGCCTTCTGCCCCGCCTGGGAGGCGTGCTTGAGCCCCAAGGGTTGGGGTAATCCCCTCCCTAGGCTCTCGCCGACGCTAGGGTTTGTGTGTGGGCGGGGCAAATAGCGGCTAGGCCAGATTACGCACGCGCACACGAGTTACCGGCCTTCGAGATGTAGGCGGCTAAGCATGCCCCGCCCCCTTATCTTCCCTCTCCTCCCCTCCCCCGCAGGCTCAGGCGCTACCAGACACCAAGCAGGCCGGTAGGGGAGGGCAAGAAAGCCAGGGCTTCAGAGGGACGGATTCATTAGGGATCTCGGTGACACTGAGGCGGTTACGGCGGGAGTTCAGAGACGAAGTAAGACGAGGGGTCGTCGGGAGGCATGGAACCCCAGGCTCCGAGTGTCAGGCGGGTCCCACCGCTCGGCAGGGAGGGGCTGGCGGGAGCAGGGCGCCTGCGCAGAAGGGGCGGTTGCGGGAGGGCGAGGTCTCCGCGTGCGGGCGTGTTTTGATGAGGCGGGGCTTGGGAGGAGAGAACCCACCTGGGCCCGCCCTGGGAGGCAGTGGCGCGCGTTTGCGTCCGCGCATGCGCGGGAGGGTGTTCAAGTGTTGGGAGTGCTTGGGAGTAAAAGGCACCCCAGAAACAGAGTGAGACTGAGGGGGGGCAAGGAGAGAGACTTCATTTAACTCTCCGAGAGCGTTCCTCTGTTCTTTCTCTTAAAAAATTCAAGCATTCTCTCTGGGGGAAGGAGAAATGCCGAGCACACTGATAGAGTAGAGAGTGACAGGACCTATGGAAAGAGCCTCTGCCCCCGGGCGTGTGTCTGTGACCGGGGAGGCTGAGCCTGGAAGGGCGCCTCCCGGGCCCGAGGCCTGGCCTGGGTGGGCAGAGAGCTGGGTCTGAGGGACGTCCGGAACAGTTAATTCTGCTAGCTACAGACCGCTTCAGCCGTGCCCGAGTCTTAGCACAGACAGCGGCCATTTCCTTGTCCAGCTCATTTTACACATGGGGAAGTTGAGGCAAACCAGGGGAAACGAGTTGCTCGGAGTCACTCAGCCAGGAAGTGTCCGAGAGCAGATCCGAACTCGGGAAGGGGAGTCTTCGTCCGGGCCTCTATCGTCGGTGTCTTCTGGAGGGCAGGGAAGGGAGCGTCCTGGTAGTTACCCAGCTAGAGTAGCGCACCAGCCTCTACTCCCGTGGGGCAGGTCTTCCGTCAGCGCCAACCTGCCCTGGACACTGGAGGAATGGAATTTGACTTTAGGAACTGCTTCTCAGCCTGCCCCCCTCCCCCTCCCCCGTCTGTCTCTGTCTTTCCCTCCCTCCCCTTCTCTTCTCTCTTTCTCTCTCTCTCTATGACTCTCTTGTCTCTGTCTCTGTCTCTGTCTCTCTGTCTCTGTTTACTCTCTCCTCTGTATCTCTGTCTCTCCTCTCTCTCTCTCTCTCTCTCTCTCTCTCTCTCTCTCTCTCTCTCTCTCTCTCTCTCTGTCTCTCTTGTCTCTGTCTCTCTCTCTCTCTGTCTCTCTCTGTCTCTCTCTGTATCTCTGTCTCTCCTCTCTCTCTCTCTCTCATTCTCTCTCTCTCTCTCTCTCTCTTGTCTCTGTCTCTCTCTCTCTGTCTCTCTCTGTCTCTCTCTGTATCTCTGTCTCTCCTCTCTCTCTCTCTCTCTCTCTCTCTCTCTCTCTCTCTCTCTCTCTCTCTCTCTCTCTGTCTCTCTCTCTCTGTCTCCTCTCTCTCTCTCTCTCTCTCTCTCTCTCTCTCTCTCTCTCTCTCTGTCTCTCTTCTCTCTGTATCTCTGTCTCTGTCTCTCTTCTCTCTGTATCTCTCTGTCTCTCTGTCTCTGTCTCCTCTCTCTCTGTATCTCTCTGTCTCTCCTCTCTCTCTCTCTCTCCTCTCTCTCTGTGTCTCTCTGTCTCTGTGTCTCCCTCCCCCCCTCTCTGTCTCTCTTCTCTCTCTCTCTCTCTCTCTCTCTCTCTCTCTCTCTCTCTCTCTCTCTCTCTCTCTCTCTCCCCCCCCCCACATATATGTTTGCAATAGTAGTGTTCATACAAAGTACTCAACCCTATTTTGAGCAAACCTAATATATAATATATATGAAAATTTAAACCTCTAAAGAGATATATTTAGACTCTTATTTGGACCTTAGATGTCTAGCCTTAATTTTAAATTATCGAGTTTATTATTTACTTCACAAAAGGTTTTGCTATATCATCGAATGATTTATAATAAGATTCATAACTAGTGAATTCTCTTAATATGTTTAATAGAGGATTTGATTTACAAAAAGATTGACATGCCTCGAGTTTTTTTTTAAAGGGAATGTAGATATTATATCTCTATGTATAGTTAGCTTTTATTTTCAAGGTGATTGAGGTTATGTCAATACTTTATGAATCTTTGGTCTTGTCTTTAAAGTTGCTGTGGCCCCTAAAATTCATCAGCCTCCAAAGGAGCAGTTCTGAACTCACTGAAGTTGTGAAGACATATGGTCAAGGACTTTTGTGGAGGATTGGGATTAATACGGATAATAAACAGAATGTATTACAGCAGTAATCACATCTTAGTTCTTGGTTCACTTACCTTATACTAACTCTTAGGGCCCAAAAGCATAGTAAAAAGTGAGTGCTTTTTCCAGCTTGTCCTCTGATAAGGTACTAGAAATCAAAGATGAAGGAAGTAGCATTAAGGGGAGAAATAGAGTAAAATGGCTAGCCATCTACTGAGTAGAATCAGAAAACCACGGCATGTTGGAGTTGAGAGGGACTTTGGATAGAAGTTACAGGCAGGTACATGTCAGGTTGATAGAATAAACTTCCTAACAATTAGAGCAATGCAGAAAATGGGAGGGGCTGCCTCTCAAGGTATAGAATCCACCAATATTAGAGTTCATTAAGATAGCTAACCACTTGTTGGGGAGACAGTTAGCGGAATTCTTCTTTGAGGATAGACTTGAAAATGATTCTTTAAGTTTTGTTATTCCAGGATGTTGATTCCATAAGCTGTGTTGGTACTTTAAAAACTTCTTTTGGCCCAACCCAACGTATGCCCAAGATGGGTGTTTGCTTTTTTTTTTTTTTTGGTAATAGAATGAGGTTTACTTATATAGGTTTATAATATTTTAATTTAATTTTTTTCTTATTTCTGTTGATGCCTTTAGTAGTATTTTTACTAAATAAATGTCTATATTTTTGAATTCCACATGAAATTATATTTTAAGGGGAGTTAACCAAATTTGTTTTATACCTCTTCACTAAATGTAATTCTTTGCAGCATTAATTGGTTAAGCAGTTAAATTATTGTAAGAGGATGTCTTGTGTTTTCAGTGACAATGTGAATATTTATATCTATATCTATATACCTTGATATCTTTATCAGGTATAAATGCTTCTTTGAGTTATGATATTCATTAAACATGTTAATTAGTTTCCTAGTTAATAGTTCCTAGAGACTATTGAATCAAAGATATAAACTAGATATATAATGAAAGCAGATGATTCTGTACCCAAAATATCTTGTGGGTGCTTGAAGAGGATAAGTCATACCCTGTGGACTTGGATAAAAGAGAAAGCCAGTTCACAGTCCAGGCTAATGGTAGAGTATCTCCCAACAAACCTGAAAGAGGGAATCTGTCTTCTCTCTCTCTTCACTTTCCTTACCATATCTTCTTCCACAGGACTTTTTAGAACTTTTTCTACTTATGACCCCCTTTTGCTTGAGAAATTTTTACATCACCCCAGATATATAATTTCACAATCCCCACATTCAATTAATGAGACCCCATATAGGATCATGAACCACAGTTTAAGAAGTACAAGCTAGAAGATAACCATTTGAACTTAGGTTGGATCATTTGAACTTCCCATTGGTTCATAGTAGCATGGGGAGCTAAGAACAAATTAGAAACCTGAAGGAAAAGCAGCCTAAAGGATCTTTCTACAAGGTCATCTATACCCCCAGCCCTACCTTTTGGCCCAAAAGTTGGGGTCCAGTAGAGAATTACATACAGCAAGGAAAAATTTCATGAGGATTTCATAAAGGGAGAGAAGAATTTCTAAGGAACTAGGAAGTTTACTTTAGCCATATGAACTCTCTTAAGTTTGAACCAACTGTCTCCAGGGACTGTGTGTGTGTGTGTGTGTGTGTGTGTGTGTGTGTGTGTGTGTGTGTGTGTGTTTGTATACAAGTGAAAAATGTATCCCAGACTAATGGAGTAATATTTTGTTTTGCCTGTTATTATTTTTTATTTTAGTATTTTATTTCCCCCTACTTATATGTAAAAACATTTTTTAAATATTTGTTTTTAAAACTTTGAATTTTAGAGTCTGTCCCCTCTTCCCTCCCCATTGAGAATTCAAGCAATTTGATATAGGTTATAAATATGTACTCATGCAAAACATTTCCATAATAATCATGTTGTAAAAGAAAATGTAGACCAAAGAAAATTCCCTAAAGGAAAAACAACAACACTTCATTCTGTATTCAGATAACCATCAGTTCTTTCTCTGAATATGTGTAGCATTTTTCATCATAAGTCCCTCAAAGTTATCTTGGATTATTGTATTACTAAGAATAGCTGATCATTTTCCAATATTGCTGTTACTTTGTACACAGTACATTTCATTTTATATCGGCTCATGGACGTCTTTCCAGGTTCTTCTGAGAGCATACTGGTCATCATGTCTTATAGCACAATAGTATCTCATAATAATCACAAAGCACAGTTTATTTAGCCAATCCCTAACTAATGGGCATCCTTTCGCTTGCCAATTCTTTGCTCCTAGAAAAGAGTTACTGTAAATATTTTTTTTTTTGTGTGTGTGCATATAGGTCCTTTTCCTTATTGGTTTTTCTCTCTTTGGGGATATAGACCTAGTAGTTATATTGCTAGGCCAAAGGGCATTCATTTATCTCCTCTTGGACATAGTGCCAAATTACTCTACAGGATAATTGAATTGAATCAGTTTACAACTCTACTATCAGTGGATTAATGTCTCATTTTCTGCAACATTTGTCATTTTCCTTTTCTTTCCTATTTCTGTCCAATCTCTAGGTATATAATAGTACTTAAGAATTGTTTTAATTTGCATTTTTTCCAATTAGAGCATTTTTTTTCCACATTTGGTCATAGATAGCTATAATTACTTCATCTGAAAACTGTTCATATCTTTTGCTCATTTATCAATTGGGGAATGGCTCTTATTTTTATAAATTTTACTCAGTTCTCTATGTTTGAGAAATGAGACCTTTCTCAAATAAACTTGCTTCAAATTTTTATTTTGCAATTATTTTTGCTAATTGCATTTCCCTTCCATTTATTTCATTCTATCATCTTTCACCTTGCCCCTCAAAAATGTTTTGCTTCTGACTACCTTCTCCCTAATAAGACCTCTCTTCTATCACATACACATACATACAAACACACACATATACATAACACACACACTTTTCTTTTAAACCCTTCCCCTGCTACTTTCTCCTTGGGTAAGAGAGATTTCTGTACCTAATTGAGTGTGTATGTTATTTCCTTTTTGGACTAGTTCTGATGAATGTAAAGTTCACTCACTCTCCCTCATCTTCTCTCTTTCCCCCTCCACTATAAAATTTTTTTTACCTCTTTTATGTGTGATAATTTACCCCATTATATCTTTCCCTTTTCCCTTTTCCCTTTTCCCAGTACAGTCCTTTCTCTTAAATTTTATCTTTTTAGATATTGTCCTTTAACACCTGTGTGTCTGGATTTGCTCTTCAGAGAGCAATGGGGGCCAGCCCTGTGCCCTGATTCATGGACAAGAAGTGAAGAGGTGGGACTCAGGAGGGTGGTGAAACAGGATTTATTCAGGATTACCCCAGGGTTAATATACCTAAGATTTACATAATCATTTACAAATACCTAAATCTTCAGTTAGATTACAGCTCCATCTGTATTCTAACAATAGTCATTATATCAGATAACATATAATAGTATGTATGTCTGGCAGATGCTCTCCAGACATGTTTCTTAGAAGTCAGTAAACATGCCTTCCTTCAAAGATTCTTGGTATTTGTAATCAGCAAGGTTAGATATGTCTCCTGACTTCTTAGAAGACCTGCCATCTTCAGGGGGGGATGGAGAAGCTGAACCAGACTTAATGAGCAGATTTCTCTAAAGACAAAAAGGTCTTATACCTTTTCCAGGAATATCTCTACTGTCCTGTGCCCTCTGTCTGTATATGCAATCTCTTAACTGCCTTAATAATGAGAAAGTTCTTAGGAGTTACAAGCATCATTTTCCCATGTAGGAATGCAAAACAGTCCAGCTCCATTAAGCCCCTTATGATTTCCCTTTCTTTCTTACCTTTTTATGCTTCTGTAGAGTCTTGTATTTGAAAGTCAAAATTTCATCAAGAATGCTTGAAAGTCCTCTATTTCATCGAATGCCCATTTTTTCTTCTGAAGCATTATGTTGTTTTGCTGGGTAGGTAATTCTTGGTTGTAATCCTAGTTCCTTTGCCCTCCAAAAGAAGATATTCTGCTTTTTCCTGCTATCTTAGTAAATACCTGTTGCTAAAAGATTATTTTCACTGGCTAATTGATGATCTGTGGAGAGCACATTGTGGGAGCTCATGAGGGTAGTGTATTAGAAATCAACTCCTATCCCTAAAAATTGAAGATCCCTGAAGAAACAAGTAGTTAATCTTCTGAGGAGCCAGCTTTCCTGGGGAAGTTGGGGAAGTGAGTTCAGAGGGTGTGTTACACCACAATCTTCAAATTTTATTTTTCTTTCCATAATTGAAAAAGTTAATCTATATTTAAAGTTTATACATCCAATATGAGTTTCATAAGTAATCATTGCCACAAACAATTAAAATTACAAGCATCTTGAAGGGAAGTAGAAGTTCATAGCATTTCTAAAATTTTTGTCAATAAGATGTATTTTTTTTTTTTCCAGGGAGTACTCATGAATTCCTTTTTGGGCCATGTCCATGATCCTTTTTGCCTGTGTGGTACGGGTGAGAGATGGGTTGCCCCTCTCTGCCTCCACCGATTTTCATCATAATCAGGACTTTTTGGAATGCAGAAAGCGGCTAAAAATGTTGTCCTTAATTTTGACACAGTTTCCAGGTCGAGGTACTGCAGAAGGACATGACCTCAGTATACAGTAAGTTAATACTATTCTTTTTCTGTTATAGTCATTATGTCACATTAAAACTTAACTTGCTTTTAGCCATATTCATATTAATTAAACATTTTAAGCTACCACATCTTAATCAAGTCATGTCAAAAGTGTTGACTTGGAATTTTAATACTGATTTGATAATAATAGTAGCTGGCATTTACATAATTTTTAATATTTGCAAAGCTCTTTATATCAGCTTGTTTGATCCTCAACAACAACCCTGTGATGTTGGTGGTATTATCCTCATTTTAGAAACTGAGGAATAGAAAGTTTAAGTGGTTTGACCAGGTCACATAACTACAAATGTCTGAGGCAGGACTTAGTTTTTCTGACTCCAAACCCTGAGTCCTGATCTCTGTGCTCCCTAAAATAATAATAATAGGCCATTTTTATCTGTAGCATTTTAAGTTTTATAAATTCCTCCCCATAGCACTCTTGTGAAGTGGAAATTGCCATATTATAACCTTTTTCTTATTAAGACTCAGAGAGAAAATGATTTGTCTAAGGTCATACAGTTAGTAAGGAGCACACCTAGGATTAAGCCAGATTTTTTGACTCCAGATTTATGGAATCATCTCAGTGCCTTAATCAAACAAAACTCTTTGATTGAGAGTACTTTCTGTGAAATTCAAGTTATTCATTTAACAAGCTTGCTTATTGGTGTTTCCTCTTTTACCTTAAACTTTCACTTCTGCCTAGCTTAAGACATATATTGTAAGGTAATATATTGTACAGAAGGGGTTATTCTTGAAGCAGAACCTAGTAACAGCTTGCAGAATGTAAAAAGAAATAAATTTTTTTCTAGTAAATTTATTTGTTTTTAATACACATTATTTTATGAATTATGTTGAGAGATAAAAATCAGAGCAAAAGAGAAAAACCATGGGAGAGATTAAAAAACAAAACAAAACAAAACAAAACAAACCAGAAAAAAGAAGTACACATAGCATATATTGATTTACATTCGGTCTCCTTAGTTTTTTTCCTGGATGCTGACGGCATTTCCTGTCCAAAGACTATTACATTGGTTTGGATCACTGAATCACCGAGAAGAACCAAATCCTTCATTCTTGCTGTTACTGTGTACAACTTGGTTCTACTTGTTTTGCTCAGCATCAATTCATGTAAATCTTTCTAGGCCTTTCTAAAATCATCTTGTTCAGCATTTTTTATAGAACAATAATATTCTATAACATTCATATACCACAGCTTGTTCAACCATTCCCCAATTGATGGCTTTTCCAATTCTTTGCTACCACAAAAAGAGCTGCTACAAACATTTTTGCAAATGTGGGACCTTTTTCTTGTAATATATACCCAGTAATGGCATTGTTGGATCAAAGGGTATGCACAGTTTTATAGTCCTTTGGGTATAGTTCTACATTGCTCTCTTGAATGGTTGGATTATTTCACAATTCCACCAATAATGCATTAATGTCCGAGTGTTCCCACATCTCCTCCAACATTTATTATTATCTTTTCCTGTCATTTTAGCCAATCTGAGAAGTGTGAAGTAGTACCTCAGAGTTGTTTTAATTTGCATTTCTCTAATCAAGAGTGATTTAGAGTATTTTTTCATATAATTATAGATGGCTTTAATTTAATCATCTGAAAATTGTCTGTTCACATCCTCTGACCATTTGACAATTGGGGAATGGCTTGTATTATAAATTTGACTGAGTTCTTTATATATTTTAGAAATGAGACCTTTATCAGAAACACTGGTGGTTTAAAGATTTTTTTCCCAGCTTTGTACTTCCCCTTTAATTTTGTTTCTGTTGGTTTTGTTTGTGCAAAACCTTTTTAATTTAATGTAATCAAAGTTGCCCATTTTGCCTTTCATAATATTCTCTAGTTCTTCTTTGGTCATAAATTCCTCCCTTCTCCGAAGGTCTGATAGGTAAGCTATCCTTTGCTCTCCTGTCCTAATTTGTTTATAGTATCATCCTTTATGCCCAAAATCATTTACCCATTTTGACCTTATTTTGGAATGGAATGTGAGAAGTAGGTTTATGCCAAATTTGACATTATTTTCCAGTTTTCCCGGCAATTTTTGTCAAATGATGAGTTCTTATTCTAGAAGCTGGAGTTTGGGGGTTTATCAAATACTAGATGATGATAGGTCTTAATTATTGTGTCATGAGTATCTAACCTATTCCATTGATCCATCACCCTATTTCTTAACCTGTACCAAATGGTTTTGATGACTACTGCTTTATAATAGTTTTAAGTTTGGTACTGGTAAGCCATCATCCTTTGTATTTTTTTTTCATTAATTCTCTTGATATTTTTGGCTTTTTATTCTTCCAGGTGAATTTTGTTATTAATTTTTTCTAATTCTAGAAAGTAATTCTTGGCAGTTTTATTAGTATGACACTGAAAAGGTAGATCAATTTAGACTGAATTGTCACTTTTACTATATTACCTCAATTATATTACTCATGTGCAATTGATATTTTTCCAATTGTTTAAATATGACTTTATTTGTGTGAGAAATGTTTTGTAATAATCTTCATATAGTATTTGGGTTTGTCTTGGCACTAGACCCCCAAGTATTTTATTTTGTTTGTAGTAATTTTAAATTGAATTTCTCTTTCTATCTTTTATTGATGGGCTTTCTCAGTAATATATAGAAATATTGATGATTTGTGTGAGAGAAAAATCTTAGCCTAGAAAAGCACAGCAGTCTGGTGTCATTTGGTGGACAACTTAACAAACCTCATCAACCCTAAGAACTTTATTAACTGATTAATTATTATACCTTCATACAATCAAGGATATTCAGAATGTTGCCCAGGGTTATCTGGGAAATTTTAAAACATGTTCAACATCTTTTGTTTGCAAAGATAATTGATGATCTGTTTTATAGTTCCATAAAAGATGACTTAAGAAAAATTTTGGTGCTGTCTGCATCCAGAGAGAACTGTGGAAACAATGTAAATCAACACGTTATATTTACTTTTTCTATTCTTTTTCTTCTGTTTTTTTTTTCTCTTTTAGTTTTTCTCTTTTGCCCTAATTTTTCTCTCCCAACATGACCCCTAAGAAAATATGGGAAAAATGAATGTGAAATATATTACAAAAAAATGTTGTTTTTCTATGTAACTTGGAAAAAAGAAAAAGTTAAAAAAAAAAAAAAAAAAGAAAACCATAGATAAAAAAATAAACTTTAGCTCCTAAATTGTAGAGAAAGTTCTCTTATTAGCATTGCATCATCCCTCATGGATGCCAAGTAAATGATGTATTATAGCAATATGTTTCATTGTTACATTCATTTGAAGCTTTTTCTCATAGTCTAATAATGACTATTAATTGCTAATCAGTCAATATTCCCATTCTATTTCCATACACAACTAAAGTTCCTCTAGCTGTTACTTCTAAGCTCTGCCACTTGAGTCCTCAAATTATTGTTGCCTTTAAGCAAGGGTGTAGTCAAAGAGAAGTGTTTTTTAGCAGATATTTAATTTGTAAACAGAAGAGTCTCTAGACTTGTAAGGAATTTTGTTTAGAACATCTTCCCTGAAGGATCCTTCTGATTTGTTTCTGAATGGAGGTGATTCTAGCTGCAGCCTCTTTCCCTAACTGCATAGGAAGTAAGCATTAGTCAGTCATTTCTAAAGTGCCTACCAAATGCCTGGCAAGCAGACAACGATAAGGGAACAAGGGCAAGACTGCAGCCACTGCTTTTCAGGCTATATTTAAATAATATTTTGTTTTCGTTTTCATAATTATTGGAACTCTCTGTGCTTCAATATTTCAGACAAGTTCTTTTCACTCTGACTGAAGTTTTCAACATAATTTAGTCTGCTGAAAGTTAATTTGGTTATGTGACATTTCCTTTTAGGGAAACCAAGTTTCAGAATACTCAGTAAGCACAGATTGGAGACTCTGATATCTGATATCATATTATTTTTTAAACCTACTAACTGCAGAACCAGAGAAACTTGTACGAGGGACTTGACCTGTGATTTCACTGATGTGAGAATGCTTCCTCCACCAAAGCACTTGTGTACAGGCTCCACATCTTAAGAGTTACCCAGAGCTTTGAGAGATGAGATGGTTAAGAGCTGACCAGGTTCGGCCTGGGCAGGAAATTAACCCACATCTTCCTCCTGACTGCAGTAATTACTGTCTGTCTTCTGAGAAGCTTTGTGTTTCTTGTAAAGTGAACTTTTTAGTATAAGAGAAGAAGAGCTTAGTTTTACTTTTCCAGGTCTGTAATGACTTATCTTACTATGTTTTTTGGCGTGCCAAAGGATACTGGAAGTTGCCATGCTTCAATTGAGGATTAACAAATTAAAAAACACAAGATATTTTAGTTAAAAATACATATGCACAAATAAGCACACACGCTCTTATCTGTTTTTAAAATTAAATCCATTTCCTCATTTTTACAGAAAAATTATCCTAATTTTCAGATTTGTTGTCAGAAGTACTATATCTTATTTTATGGACCAAAAGAAAGGTTCTTTCTCATGAAGTAATACCTCCATCTTGTGAAAGTTTAGTATATTTTTTTGAAAGATTTTTAAAGCCATGTTTGTCATCTCACAAATAGGGCAAAAAGGTCATACCACCTTGCCATGCTTGCCTTAAGAGTAAAAGCTTCTCTATCATGGAAGCTTTGACTTAGGTCAAAATTGTGTCAACAATTTTCAACACTTTCTCTGGTTGAGGTTGTAGTTAATTTCTGTGCTTCTTTCTTCTCCTGTTCTTCTAAATGGAGTAGGAATCCCCTAATCCCTTGTGGAGAGTAATAGATTCTTTGGTTTCTTAGAAGCTGAATTTCAAATTATTTGTTTTAGGAGATATTCTTGTTTTGGTGTATAACATCATTATGGTTTTTATCTTAAGAACATTTGAATTTTTTTTAACTTGTACTGCAACTAATTAAGTCAGCTGCACCTTAGGTTTTATGTTAATTTTAATGCAAACAAAATAAAAACAGTGCAAAAACATTTAAAAAGAAGAGTCTGGTGACTAAGCAGCTGTTTACTAAGAGGAAGAAGTTAACTCCAATTTTCTCTGTGTGGTTGTTGTTGATGTTATTTGTTCTTACTTCTTGAAGGAGATATGATATCAGGGAGGTGACACCATGACATGGTGTTCTTATTTCATAACAAGCAAGTGAATTGGATTTAAGTGAGGGAGGGCTGTGCAAGGTTACCTGGCTCACTTTCCTGTCCATAGCCATCTGGGTCCACTGGCCAGATAGAGATCAGGATGACTGGAGATAGCTCTGGATGTACCTTGGCCTTTTTAAATTAAAGTCTTTAACAGTTCTCAGTTTGACTGAGACTGTACCCATTCAGTGATTAAAGGTAGATAGCAAAGAATGGCCTCTTTTACCTAGTGAAAAAAAATCTAAATAAATAAAGCTGGGAGGGTAAAACTCACAGAGTTTTTGACCCAAATCAGAAATGATTGGTATTTACATTCTCTCTGAGTCAATCAGAACCCAAACAATCACACACACACACCCTTATGTACACATATACACACTAAGAAGCCAGGAAGAGTCGGGAATTGTTCTGAAGAAGAAAGAGAAGGAATATTAATTTTCTTTTTTTAGTGAAGAAATTTGGGCAAAGATATATCCAGATAAGATTTTTAGTTATGATTAGTAGTCATTAAAAATGGTCAATATTAAAATTTTTAAATTTAGTAGTTGTAATTAAAAACTTATTCTAAGAAATAAGCCTGAAATAACAAATTCTCTTAAGATCTTGTTTTAGTAAGCCTCTTTGGATTTATCCAAACAACATTTATTAATTAATTGTCGGTATTGTACTGTTTGTGTATTATGTTATAATTATCTGAACATTGTTGGGAAAGTGAAAACTTGGGCCTTTGCCCATAAGATACTCACAGCCAGTTTGCCAACTTCTTCATAACCTGGAGGTGCTGACTCTCTGTCTCTTCCAGGCTCTGCACAGATGGTGCCTTTTTGTTTACACACAAATATTTTCCTAAATTCTCCAACTCTCCTTCCTCCAGTTTTCCTAGAGTATTTTGGATCTTTCTTTTGCCCCGATCATAGTCTGTTTTGTTTCTTACTTAATTGTGACAATGCCATTGTTCTTTATTAGATTACAAGCTCCTTGAAGTCAGGGACTGTATCATTTTTCTTTTTTATTCCCAGTGTTGTTCACAGGATCTTGCAAATAGTAGGGACTTAATATATCTTTGAATTGGTTAGACATGATATCACTGTAGAATGATTCAAGACAAAGAAAATGCATCTGTTGGAGGAGAGACATAGGATTCATAGTAAAGTCACTATTGTTGTATGCTGATTGTCAGTAAGATAAGTAGGAGCTTATCTGTATGTCTTTCATGTAATTCACTTTTGGTGTTCTTGTTTCAGTTTTGATTCTTCTGGAGTCATAGCTTGCATGGGGATCTGCTCCCGCAGTTATCCTGTGGCAATGGCCTTCAGCTTTCTGGAGGCTCTTCGGTGGGAGTTCACAGCTTCCTATGACAACACCAGCATAGGCTTGGCTTCCAGACCATATGCCTTTCTCAAATTTGGTTTGTAACTTCCTTATTTATTTATTATAAGGGCTACTTTATATTTATGTTTCACAAGTTCCATCTTTTGTTAAACCCATTCTACATTTAATAAATGTAAAGCTAGAGATATGAAATAGGTCCTTACCTCAAAATGCTTTTAATCTAATTGAGAGATAGACATGCAGATAATGAGCTAGAATAGTAACTTTGTGAAAGTGAAAAGGGGATGTATTTGAGAAATACATGTACAATTTGGAGGAGGAGGGTAGAGAGAGTGGTGAGGCTATGTGAGACAGTTGATGGAACTGGCCATGTTTAGTTTGGAGAATACAAGTTTTAGGGAGAATAAGAGGTAAATTCAAGTATTCAAAGGTCTCTCAAGGAGAAAGCAATTACACATGTACTGCTTAGCTGTAGAGGATAGAACTAGGAGCTAATGGGCAAAAGTTTAGAGAGACAGATTGGAGATTGAGGTGAAAAAAATCTTTGGGAAAAGTTGAGCTATTCCAAAGTGAAATGGGTTCCTTCAGACTAGAAGTTTTCAAGAAAATCTTGAAGAACACTTTTTGTGAAGGACTGTCCAAGTATGGGCTAGACCAGATGACCTTGGGAATCCTGAGAACTCTGTGATTCTTTAATTTTGGATCATCTATAGAGAAATGATAACTGAATCAATGGGACTGGAGAAGGGAGCCCAGGGCAAATTTTGGGGAGTACCCCAGTTTAGGAGGCAAGAGATGGAGAATTATCCTTTATGTATTACCTAAATCACATTGTTGTTCTCTCCCTTAGTTATATTTAATACCCTAGCCTTTATACATCTAAACTTAACTTGTCAATATCTTTTCTAAAATATGGGATACATTTACCTTGCAGAAAAATAGAAGGGAAATGGGATATGGGAAAGGGAGGAGGGTGATAAAAAGAGAGGGCATATTAAGAGAGGGAGTGCTCAGTAGCAAAACACTTTTGAGTAGAGACAGGACACTTTTGAGGAGGGACAGAGTGAAAGGATTGAGACAATAAATGGGGGGAAATACAATTAGCAATAGTAATTGTAAAAATTTTTTGAAGCACCTTTCTCTGATGAGGTCTCATTGCTCAAACATAGAGGGAACTGAATCAATTTTTTTTTTTTTTTAAATTCGAGCCATGTCCCAATTGATAAATGATCAAACGAGATGATCTGTGCTTAAAGGGCTGTAACTTCATGCATATCCTAACAGTATCACTACAAGACATAAATACCAAAAGAGATAAAAAAGGGAAGAATAGAAAAAAAAAAAAAGGGAAATGATCTATATGTACAAAAATATTCATAGCAGCTCTCTTCTCAGTACAAAAAAAGTTAGAAATTGAGGGGGTACCCATCAATTTGGGGAATGGCTTAATAAACTGTGGTATGTGTTTGTGATGAAATATGATTGTTCTCTGGAAATGATAAGCAGGATGCTCTCAGGAAAAAAAAATAACCTGGAAAGTCCTCCATGAACAAAGTGGAATGTACTGTCTAAAAAGCAATAGCAATGTTCTGGGGTGACCAGCTATAAATGATTTTGTTATTCTCATTATTACAATTATCTTCAACTACCCTGAAGGACTTAATAATGAAAAATCCTATTCATACCCAGAGAAGAAATTGATTGTGTATAAATACAGATTGAAACATTCTCTATTTTCTCTCTTTTTTTTAAACTTTTTTTTTTGAGGGTTTTTATTTCCATTAGAATGGGAGATCTATTTTTTATTTCATAGATTGACTCTTATGGAAATGTTTTGCATAAGTTCACATGTGATTTCTTAATTGTGGGTGTGAGACAACCTAGAACTCAAAAATCTTAAAAACAAATGTTAAAAAAATTGTTTTGAATGTAACTGGGGAAAACTATCAAATAAATAAAAACCAAAATATGGGGTGCAGAATTGAACTCAATGCTCTCTAGATGTTGTCTGATTAATGAAGAGTACAATAAGGATGTTATATCCCTTGCTATAGATCTGTATGTGGAATATCCGAAATATTTTTTTTTATGTAGTAAGAAAGTTAAAGGAGATTTGGGACATTCTGCTGGTATTAAGGAATTTATAGTTTTCTTAGTAAGGTCTTTCCTGTGAGACCTTAAATTACTTTTCTTTCCTTCTTTCTTCCTTAAAACGATGTACCTTAATATCATTGCCTTGGTTGATATGACCAAGAAGGTTGAATGATAACAAGACTGCTTTGCCAGTGATAAATATGTTGTTCTTACTAAATTTACATAATTACTTACTAAACTTACTAAATTCACATAATGGACATAATGTTCTGGCACTTTGTCCATGAGTTTGGTATTCATATATTAATAAAGTAGTATTTGTCATTATTAAATGCAAATTCTTTGATTCTGTTATACAGTATGTATTCAGAATATGGGTTGTTAGCTTCTTTGGAAATGTGAGCCTCACTTTGTAAATTCTAATAAAAAATTCTAAATCTGTATAAAATTCTATTCCATATTCTGCTAAAGTTGATTGGGTTTTTGTTTGCTTGTTTGTTTTTTACAGATAATGTCATTCAGAAAGTGAAATGGCATTTTAACTATGCAAGCTCTTCTCAGCTGAAGAACCACTTGGAAAAGATTCAGGAAGAGCTGATGCTTCAGCCTCCACTGGTCCTGAGACTAGAGGATACAGAAATGATGAATGGACTGAGCAATAATCACTCACCGATGCAGGTTGAATATGGTAAATGAACTGAATATTGTACTTTATGATGGGGTGATAATAGAGGAATGATACTTTTGTGCATTGCTTTTTCCTCAAATGGTTTTATTTATGTGTAAAATAGATCTTGTCCCTAGAATGTAATTGAAAAATAATTATATTGCCATTTAAATTTTCATGTGAACAAATTGTGTGAGTAGAGATCACTGATCCCTGGGAAAATGTGAACAGTTAATGTGCCTAGGTGTTAGGAATGGAATTAAAGAGAATTAAAGACAGGAAGCATTAAGTACTGTAGAAAACATTGGATTTTAAATCAGGAGACCAAGATTCAAGTCCCACAGCTGGCACTAACAAGCTAATCTGTAACTGTGGTTTCTCCAAGACCTTCTTATACAGTAGAAGTGAAGCTCTGATAGATTCTTTTAAACTGGAAAACTTCAAGTATTTTTCTAATGCTAGATTGTCTGTTGTCCAATGACCAGCCAAGATGATCAAAATCCTTATTAGTAGGTTGGCTTCTGGCTAACGAATTATTTGTCCATAGCCATTTATGAAACATTTCCTTATTATTTGCCCAGTACATAATTATTTGTAATTTCATAATTTCCTGTTTTTATAAGAAAATATTCAGCTTCTGAGAATTTTGGTTTCTCTATCTTGATAAGGTGTATGACAGTTACCTTTTTCTACTATTTTAATTTTCTTACTCTAAATTTATGGTTCAGGTTTTTTCATTTTTCATCAAAAAATCTTAGGTTATCTTAGATTTATCTTAGATTTAAATTATGAAGCTCCAAATTACCGGATGAAGCCAGTGACAGCTTTGGGGATTCTCTCTCTTATTCTTAACATCATGTGTGCTGCTTTGAATCTTATTCGTGTAAAATCCATATTTCTTTTAAACTCTTGGATGAGTCATTATGCCTGATCCCTTTATTGACAGAGCTCTTTTGCTACTTGAAGTCACAAATGCAGCCACTTGAGTTTATGGAGCAATCAAAAATCTGATCCTCAAACCATGTTCTCACACTGTGAAAAATAGGTATTTAAGAAAAGGATGCTCTGGTAGTTATGACTTTGTGTGAAACACAATTACAATCAAATTCCAGAAAGTTTAAACTTAGCCCTTCTTTTTAGGACATTTTACTGTGCTTTGGCTCAGCCTCTTGTGTCTCAAGGCTAGAATCCTAAAAAGGTAGCGTGTTCAATTCTAATGGGGGAAGCCTTGAATTGCTCAGTGGGAACTCTAACATACTAATAGTGATGAATTTGATTTTTATTTTGTGGTATATGTGAGGACAAGAAAGGATAATAAGAAAAGGAAATAAAAAAGGTATGCTATCATACCATATTATGGTAGAGTTTTTAAAACAGCAAAATAAAGCAATCGTTTGTTCTAACCATTCTAGGAACAGCTTATACACTAAATGTTTTCTTTTGCAAAACAACAACAACAAAAAACAATCCCTAAACATATTGAAAATAAAAAGATCCTTAATTGGGGGGAGGGCAAGAAAAAATTGAAATAGAAAGGCCACCCAGCAGATAAAGAAGAAAATTACAATGTTTTATGAGTTGAATGTTAAATTATATAACTAAATTGCTTGTATGACTCCACAACCAATATAAAAATAAAACTGTAGCACTTTTTATTATCACAAGGAGTTGCTTTCAGCAGAAACCTGGGAAAATAACTCCAACGTGAGGTATGGGTGAGGTGGGGATATCCAATGTTGCAATAAAGGCTAGAAGGAATGCTCCCTGAGGCCTAGATCCTTTCTATCCTCATTTTCTACTTTTTTTTTTTTTGCTTCCTAACCATTGCTTCATTTTTTATTAATACACCTGTAATTATTCCTGCAACATAATTTAAATTGTATCTGCAAAGTAATTTAAATTATGTCTGCAAGTTTATTTAGCTTTTTCTTTATGTAGACACCGTATAACCAGAAATGCTTTTCATTAGGAACTTAATATTGTTATTTTAAATTATGAAGCTCCAAATTACCGGATGAAGCCAGTGACAGCTTTGGGGATTCTCTCTCTTATTCTTAACATCATGTGTGCTGCTTTGAATCTTATTCGAGGAATTCATCTAGCAGAGCATTCCTTTCAGGTAACTTTTCCCTTCATATTTGGGATGATAAGATAGTCAGCAATAGAAGAAATTCATCAGGATGTGGTCTATTTATTTGGCTATATATAGCTGTGGACTATAACATTTATGAAGATTTTTAAAATGAAAACTCTCAAAAGGAGTAGTTTTTATTTTAATAACTTGGTATAGCTTAGAGAAATGAAAGTAATTTTGGACAATTTGTTGAGATCCTAAGGAGATTTTTTGAGTTGATGGCTGAGGGCAGAACTAGGAATAATCAATAGAAAATGCAAAAAGTTGTGCTTATATTTGACTAAGCAAGAATTTTCTAAAAAATTAGCATGGAATAAGCTACCTCCAGAATTAGTAGATCCCCCTCATTGGAACTCTTCATAATAAAGCTAAATATCCAGTTATCAGGTTTGTTATAGAATAAGTATTGGACTGTTTCCAAAGGTCCCTTCCATCTCTTAGATTCTCTCCTTCTTATTGGTTTCCTTGCTGCATGGAACAGATTTGGCAATCCTTTCTGTGACTTTTGGATCCTTGGGTTGTCAGGGTTGGGAGTGCCAAATGGAATTTGCTCTTTTACTATTCTACCCTCTTCCCCCACTCCACCTTTGTACTTCTGTTGAGGTACCTTTCTCTTTCCAGCTACCTGGATTCTCAACTCCAGAGTCATTCTCAATTTTTGATTTGCTTCTTTCCTTATATTCACACAACTTCTAAGACTTGTCACTTCTGCTAACATCTCTTGCATCATCACCTTTTTACTTAATGTAGGTGTTAACCTGTTTTGGGCCTTCATTGGAGATAGGGAATTTTTAATAAATTCTTGTCAACTGACTAAAAAGAAAATGAAAATAGCTTTGATCTACATTCAGACTCGATCTGTTCTTTTTCTGGATGTGAATAGCATTTTCTATCATGGGTCTTTTGGAATTGTTTTTGATCATTTTATTGTATTGCTAAGAAGAGCTAAGTCAGTCATAATTGATCATCATACAGTGCTGCTGTTATTGTGTAAAGTGTTCTCTTGGTTCTGCTCACTTCACTCAGCATTAGTTCATGTAAGTCTTTTCAGGCTTTCCTGAAATCTGCCTGCTGATCACTTCTCGCAGAAAAATAATATACTATTAACATTCATATACCACAATTTGCTCATTCATTCCCCAATTGAGGAATATCCTCTCAATTTCCAATTCTTTGACATTACTAAAATAGGTACTCTTAATATTTTTGTATATATGTATTCTTTTCCCTTTTTTATGATTTCTTTGGGATATGTGTGTATACATATACATATATATATATATATATATACATACTATATAGTGATATTGCTGGATCAAAGGTTATGCATAGTTTAAATTGCTTTGAGCATAATTCTAAATTGCTCTCCAGAATAGTTGGATCAGTTCACAACTTCACCACCAGTGCATTAGAGTCCCAATTTTTGTATATCTTCTTTGACATTTATCATTTTTTTTCCTTTTTTGTCATATTAACCAATCAGATGAGCGTAAAGTGGTACTTCAGAGTTGTTTTTAATTTGTATTTCTCTAATCAATAGTGATTTAGAGCGTTTTTTTCATGTGGCTATACATAGCTTTGATCTCTTTATCTGAAAATTACTTGTACCCTTTCTCAATAATATTAGTAAGTAAAATATATAGCATTACAAGGAAAAATAATTATACTGAAATATAGTTAACAAAATGTTTAAAAAAAACAAATTTGGGGATCCTAGACCCACTGCTCTTTCTGCCATACTAAGTTACATTATGTTTCATATCCTCTGTTTTAAAAGTGTTCATATTACATTATAGATTTCTACTGTTTGGGTTTTTTAAAATCCCACAAAACTTCCATGGTGATACCAGTTTAATGAAGTATTAACTATATTTGAAAACATAGCTAGAGACTTCTAAGTCATTTGAACAACAATATGATAGACTAAACATGTTTCCCAATTTCCATAACTTCTCATACCTCATTGAAATAGAAATTATGCACCAAAGATAAAGCGATTTCATCTGTCGCTATGGTCTTGCTCACCCAAAATACAAAAGGTTAAAAAAAACTAAACAAATCGAAGAACCATGAATTTATGCTTCCTGATCCTGAGCTCATTCAGAGCAACCCTCTTGTACTGCCATGCTAATGGCTGCAAGGCTGCACTAGACCTGACACAGGTTTGCAACAGTTCCCTACACCACCTCCCCACACTTTGATTCCCTTTCCCCCTTTCTAGTACCATGGACATCCCAGCTTCAGGTTGCAGAAGTTTTCCTGGGCTTTACTATTCAGCCTTTCTAGCCTACAGCACCAGTCTTCACAGACCAGACCTGCCAGGGCTGGGCCAGAGAACTGAGGGAATGAGGCAGCATGTCAGGACAGAATACCATGTCCATGTTGAGATGGAAGGCAAGGAGGGATGGGCACATAGCACTCTATTAAGCTTGAGGGAATATACATGGCATCCATATAGGACTAGTTCTAACCTTTGAATACACTCAGATCAGAAATTGAGGCAGGGGAACTTGAATTACCCATCACGGAAGGAGGCTGAGATGCTTTGAGATCCGGCCACTAAAGGAAACCATTGTTAGAAGGAAGTCACGGAGTGGGTTTTTGGGTGGGGGGAGTGGGTGGTTAGGGGGAGGTGGGGAAGAAAGGAAAGAAGGAAGGAAAAAAGACTGAAAGTGTCAAGGATCAGGAAGAAGAAAATTCAAAGATCTTGATCATAGGCAGATAAATTAACAGGGAAAATGCCATCAGAAGGACATATGGCCTCCAGATCTAGTAAACAAACTCAGGCATCAGTGAGTAAATATTGCAAAATAAAGGAAAATGTTTCAATACTTAATGAAACAGAGAATTCTGTGACATGTGAGGAGAGCAATATGCTATTCCTTAATGGTTTAAAAAAGAAATAGAATTATGGGATTAGAGCAAACAGCAAAAATAATGGACAAAAGATAAGTAAAACAATTACATTAAAAAGATATGGTCACTATGCAAACAAAGCATATTGATTTTGAAAATAAGACATGTAGAAACAACCTAAATATTATAGATCTCCCAAAAGAACATAAAAGAACAAAAACGCATTACACCATGGGGCAGGAAATAATAGAAGATAAATTCCCAGAACTTCAGAACACAGAAAAACATTCATAGATCACTTCCAAGGGGAAAAAAAATCCAAGGCTGTAATCTTTAGACACGTAGGGGTTAAATTTGACAATTTGGTTTAGAAATAAGTTCTGTAATTGATCAAGAGAAAAACCTTCCATTACAAAGGAAAGGAAATTTTAATAATGTAGGAATATATTGTATCCACCAGAATATGTAAAAGAGAATAGAATATATATGTTCTGAAAAGCATTGGATCTCCAGAGTGACTCATTCTGCAATAACCATTCATGGAAAAAAAGATGAATGCTCAATATTAAACAATTAAAAATTTTTTGAGGGGGAAAAACAGAACTGAAAAGATTATTTGCTTCTTGTACACTCCAAACAACATAAATGCAGAAGGAGCCAATGAATGCAGCCTCTGAGGACACCACCATCATAGTGACAACAGAGAGACCAATAAGAAATATCTTTCTGAAATAACTACATCCAGAGAAGGAACACTGGGAAGTGAATGTAAATTGTTAGCACTACTGTCTATCTACCCAGGTTACTTATACCTTCGGAAGCTAATACTTAATGTGCAACAAGAAAATGGTATTTACACACATATATTGTATCTAGGTTATATTGTAACACATGTAAAATGTATGGGATTGCCTGTCATTAGGGGGAGGGAGTGGAGGGAGGGGGGGATAATTTGGAAAAATGAATACAAGGGATAATATTATAAAAAAAATTACTCATGCATATATACTGTGGGAAAAAATTCTAAATAAAAAAATAATTTAAAAAATATCTTTCTAAATAGACACAAGGAGACAGGGATGTTAGGTGAAAATCTGGTGGAAGGAACAGTGAAGAAGGCAAATATGGGGTATTATAAACAGAATCTAGCAGTATCTTGCCTAGAGGATCTGTTTTATAGCTGAAATTTTACACAAGATGTTATCAATTAGTACCCTAAAACATCAGCTCTATAACTTTCCAACTAAACTACCATATCATCAGCAAATATATACCATTTTATATTATATCTCATTCTCAGAACAATATCAAGTATTTCAGATGTCAAGAAGGACACTATCTCATGGTGGGATCTTTACCCCACTATGATCCTGATTATCTGGCCCACCATTGAGCTATAACCTCCCCAGTTATCTTTTTTTTCTATTTGTCACAAAATCTTCTCCCTGGATCCATGCTGTCCTACATCCCTAGTTACCAGTTGGCCCAGATGTCTGAACTTCCTACCAAGGAAAAGAAACAAAAATGAAGGGGTAATAGTACTTCTGGATCTCAAACTACATTATATATAGCAGTCATCAAAACCAGATAATATTGGTTAAAAAATAGATAGCTCAGTGAAACAGACTAGATAAAGGATCATCAAAGACAAAAGAACTCAATAGCTTAAAACCACAAATTAGTTAGGGAAAAAACCTCATTTGATGATGTAAAAAGAAAACTGGGAAAAATTGGAAAGCAGTTTGGTAGAAATTAGGCTTAGATAAACACCTTACCACATAATCCATAATACATTCTAAATAGATATGTGACCTTAATTTTAAAGATCATACTATAAAGAAATTAGAAGAGAAACTCTATCCTCCTCACAGCTGTGGGGTAAAAGTATTCTTAAGTAAGAGAAAGAGACAATTACAAAAGATATAATAGATAACCTTTGACTACTTAAAACTGAAAAGCTTCTACTGAGACAAAAATTAATGCACCTAAGATATGAAGGAAAGGAGTTTGAATGGCAAAAATATTGTATCAAATATCTCTGATAAGGGTTTGGTTTCCATGATTTATAAATAAATTTTATATAATCATTCCCCACTAGATAAATGTTCAAAAAACATAAACAAACAGTTCTCAAAAGAATAATTGTGGAGTATCCACAACCATATGAAAGAATGCTTCAAAACACTAATAATAAGAGAAATGCAAATCAAACCAACTTGGAGACTTCACCACACATCCTGCAAATTGGCACAAATGATTTAAAATGGCATTAGTCAATGTTGGAGGGACACTAACTGACTGAGTTGGATAGAGCACTGGCCCTGCAATTAGGAGGTTCTTAGTTCAAAAGTGACCTTAGTTACTTGAGGCTTATTGGCTGTGAGACCCTAGACAAATCACTTAATCCCAGTTGCCTTGCCAAAAAGTGAAAACAAAAAAAATTAGTCAATGTTGGAAGGGATGTGGAATAATAGGCACATTAATGCATTGTTGGTGGAGCTATGAAATAAAGATTCATTTTGGAAAGTAATTTGGAATTATGCAAATAAAGTAGCAAAAAAATGTTCATATTTTTTGAACTAGAGACTTCATTACTGGGCTTATACCCCAAAGAAGCCATCTATAAAAAGAAAGTTTCCATGTCCTCCAAAATACTTACAACAACTTCTTTTATGATAGCAAAGAATTGGAAACAAAAGCATATATCCGTTAATTGGGGAATGGCTGAACAAATTGTGGTACATAGATGTAGTGGAATATTACTGTGCTGTAAAAAATGGTATTTATGATGAATGCAGAGAAACACGGGGAGATCCAGGGCAGATCAAAACGAGCAGAACCAAGAAAACATGTCGGACTCCTCATGACTCTGTGGACCACTCTGGTTGTGGGGTTTTCTTGGTCAAGTTTCCGGAGAAGATTGTCATTTCTTTCTCTAGGGGATTAAGGCAAAACAGAGATAAAGTGACTTGCCCATGGTCACTTAGCTACTAAGTGTCTGAGGTCAGATTGGAACTCAGGTCTTCCTGACTCCAGGCCCAAACTATCTAACTGCCTCCACTAACTACAACTACACACCCAAAGGGAAGGAACAATACACAAAAAAATCAAAAGTAAAAATAATGATTTTAAGTAAGCTCTGTACATGAGAGGTGATTACAAAGCCTATTTCGGCATACAAGTTAGAACTTAAACAACACACTATTGTATTCAGCTAAGTATAATGCTCTGTTGCTTTTAACTATGGATATTTGCTTCTAGTTGTTTTTTAAAATAAGTTTTTATAGATATTTTCCACTTTTTACATTGTCACATTATCTCACATATCTCTCTTGCTACATGTCCCAGAGAGCCATTCCATAGAACAAACAATATTTTTAGAAAAAAAAAATCTGCACAATTGAATAATATTTTGAAAAAGTCAAAAAAATAACATGTTAACGTGTGAAACCTGTGGACCTCCCACTTCCACAAAGGCATAGTTTGGGGATGTCTTCTCATCTCTCTTCATCTGAGTCCCATTTGATCTTTATAAACATTGGAGTGGAAGAAATTAAAGTACTGCACTTATAATACAGAGGAATGCTGCTGATGCCAGGAGGAGAGAGTTCAGAGGGAGACTTGAGAAGGCCCAGGCTACTGACAGTGGCCCAGGGAGCTTGCTGGGAAGGAAATGAAAGTTGGGTGGTTGATGGCAGCTGGTCCACATTTTTGAGCCATATCCAGCCTAATCAGGAGACCAGTCTTATGTGTTTTTTACTTAAGTTCTCTTTTTCTTTGTGTCTCATTTTTTTTTTTAACTTTCTGTTATATCTTATTCAGGATGATCCTGAGACTATTGGGAACATAATGGCGTTTCTTATCCCTTTTGTAGCCTGCATTTTTCAGGTGGGTTCTTGTTCAACTTTGATTGGCAGCTTAAACTTGTATATTTTGTTGGTTTTGTTTGAAAGTTCAACAAACTATTAGGTACTTGTTTTATGTCATAATATTTTCACTAGGATTTTAAACCACAGAATATCAGAGCCAGAAGGAATCTTAAATATCATCTATCCTAGTCCCATTATTTTACACATGAGGAAGTAGTCCCATCCTAGAGAGGTTGCCACTTGCCCTAAATGGGACGGACAGTTAGCAAGCAGAGCCGAAGCTAGATAATTATTAATCAGGCAGGAATCTTAGAGGTGAGGAAACATTCTTACCTGGCCTATCCTGTGTGATATTTTGCTTTATCATTGTTTGGATCCATAATTATATTTAATTTGAGTCTCAGAAAATAAAAATTTTGTCATACTATTTAGAAACCATGATACTGAATTTAGGTAAATTGGTAGGGAAATTAACCATAGAAATTGCTGTTTAATTTTAGGTAAATTTTGACTCTTTTTAGATAATGAAACAAATATACAGAAACGTGGCAGGAACTTTGAGTTCTTTTAATTCGTCCTTCAGATAAGCCAACTACTTACAACCAGTAGGGGTCTTAAGTCTCTATGGAATGAACCAAGTTATAATAAAATTTCTACTGATCCTTTCTCCCCAATAGTGAAGGTTTATTTGTTATAGGACATTTTAAAGCTAATACTATTAGCTTTAAATTTAAATTTAAAGTAAGTATTATTACTTTAAAGTGCTTTTGACACCTGGTGACCATTTTCTGCACATGTAAAAAAAAAGTGGGTCATTTTTAATGATTTTGTCACTGAGTAGCTGAGTGGCTTTAAGTAAATCACTTAACTGCTAACGGCCTGAAAGGTTTTCTTAGATGACTTACCAGAGCCCTTCTCACCTTGAAATTGAGGACTAGATTTGAGCAGCTTTCAGGTTCCAGCTTTGCTGGAATTACATTGAAGTAATGATTTGGAATAAGGCATATTTCTTTGAGCCTTAGTTTCTTTATCAGTATAATGATAGAATGGATCAGATGGCTTTCAAGTTTACCTCTAAATGTATGAGTCTCCAACAGTCTGTGATAGCTATGAGAGCACAGGACCATATATTTAGAGTTGCAAGAGGTTGTAAAAATCATCTCATTTTACTCCTACAAATTCAATAAGGAAACTAAGTCCTCTTGAGTCCTGTGAATTTATTCCATGTATGAATTAAAGTAAAATAAAGAGGGAAACTGCAAGTGGATTTATGCAAATTCCAATGCTTGTCAAGGGTTTACCTAGCTTTTTGGGACCAAATAGCCAAAAAGGTTTAGTTTAACATTTTTACCAAGATGTGTCTGGCTAATTTCTTAATTAGAATTTCTCTTGCTGAATATAGATAAAATAGCCATTTTACTTTGGTATATATGGACTAGAGATATAATTTTTAATAATATTAAAAACTCATTCAGATTATTATATATTATATATGATATGACTAATAATCTTTTTCTTTTGAAATATGAACTACATATTTCTTCCTTTTCCCCCATTGTTTACCCCCCCAAAAAAAAATCTGATTTGTACAAAATGTATTATCTTGCCATAGTAAGAATATGACCAAGTAAGCAAGAAGATGAAAACATTAATGAAAAAAAAATTAATACAACATATTTATTGGCATTAAAAATCTTTTTACAACAAAATTATACATATATACATATTAACTGTATAATTATTTTTCAGGGTATACATGTATATGTTTATATAATTTCAAAGTTATCTCACTTGGAGGGTGGTAATTGGTTTTGGGAAGGGGGGGGCCTATTTTGGATCAACAAGGTAGTAATACTGATTTTCTTATGTAATTTAAAATCAGCTCATTACTTTAGCTATACAGATGTTTGCAGTAAACTTACTGATTCAACATCCTGTATTTACAATGCTATTTCTCCTTCAGAATTTGTTTACATAGAGCAATGCTGGGATACTGTCCTACTTTTAATGAATTCTATAGCTATGGATTGAGGCAAGCAGTTACCTGTGGCTTCTTTCTTTCTTTCTTTCTTTTAATAGCTTTTTATTGACAGAACGTATGCATGGGTAATTTTAAAACATTGACCCTTGCAAACACTTGTGTTCCAACTTTTCCCATGCTTCCCTCCATTCCTTCCCCAAGATGGCAGGTAGTTCCATACATGTTAAATATGTTAAAGTATATCTTAAATACAATATATGTATACATATTTATACAGTTCTCTTGTTGCACAAGAAAAATTGGATTTAGAAAGGTAAAAATAACCTGTGTATGGCACGGAAATGGTGAGGGGTCACCATTTAAAAAAAAGCTGGAGAGAGCTCTAGAGAAAAGCAAAGTTTATTGTACATTCTCTGGAGAAGGGCGTCCCACTCCTTGAGCAGACAAGAGAGGAAGCGCCTCCTGTGGGCAGGACAGCCCTTTTAATCCCTAACGCAAAACGCCCCCTCCCACCACTGACCCTCATCCTCATTGGCTGAGAGTCTTACATTCTAAACGAGAGATCTGCCCATGAAATTGAACTTGACCAATAAGTACATAGTTGCCCATATTTGGCTGAAATAGGGAGGAGATGATATCATGAGAGGGCAATGAAATTATGCCCTTGACTTGATGTTCAGAGTCCTTCAGGCCTACTCAAACACTGAAGTAGGTGAAGCCTTACTCGATTTTCACAACTGTCTTGAAAGATCTCACCTCATCTCGTTCACCTGGAAAGAAAAACAAAAATACAAGCAGGCCACATTCATTTCCCAGTGTTCTTTCTCTGAGTGTAGCTAGTTCTGTTCATCACTGATCAATTGGAACTGAATTGGGTCCTCTCATTGCCAAAGATAGCCATGTCCATCAAAATTGATCCTCATATAGTATTGTTGAAATGTATAATGATTCTGCTCATTTCACTCAGCATCAGTTCATGTAAGTCTCTCTGTATTCATCTTGCTGGTCATTTCTTACAGAACAATAACATTCCATGACACTCATGTATCATAATTTATTCAGCCATTCTCTACCTGATGGGCATGCACTCAGTTTCTAGTTTCTAACCACTACAAAAAGGGCTGCCATAAACATTCTTGCACATACAGGCCTCTTTCCCTTCTTTAATATCTCTTTGGGATATAAGCCCAGTAGTAACACTGCTGGATCAAGGGGTATGCACAGTTTGATAACTTTTTTTGGACATAATTCCAAATTGCTCTCCAGAATGGTTGGATCTGTTCACAACTACACCAACAATGCATCAGTGTCTCAGTTTCCCCACATCCCCTCCCCTCCAACATTCGTCATTATCTTTTCCTGTCATCCTAGCCAATTTGAGAGGTGTGGTATAGTGGTATCTCATAGTTGTCTTAATTTGCATTTCTCTGATCAATAATGATTTGGAACACCTTTTCACATATGTAGAAATAGTTTCAATTTCATCATATGAAAATTGTTCATATCCTTTGACCATTTATCAATTGGCTGTGGCTTCTTTCTTAAGAGAATTTAATTGATTATGGCTGACTTTGAATTGTATAGCTAATTAATTTTTAGTATTTCACTGATAAAGCATATGGAATTGGGGCTTCTGTTTATTCCACTATTCATTTTGGTATATTATCCAAATTCTCCCTCCATTAAAAAAATCCTTGCTTAAATAATCATCCAAATGAAAATTGTGTGTATATGTATGTATTAGTGGGGATAGGGATGGAGAGTAGAGTACTAGACTGGAAAACCCAAGAGACTTAGGTTTGGGTCTCAGCTCTACCACCAGCTAGCTCTGTGTAAACTTAAAGGAGTTTCTTCCTCTTTCTGAGCCTAAGTTTTCTTCTATTATAATTTGGAGAATTTTTGTTTATATGATTTTTGAGATTCCATATAACTTTGATAACCTAAGTTTCCTTTGGATCACTTTTCTACATCTCGAATCATAAGATTCACTCAGCATCAATTCATGTAAGTCTCTTAAAAAAAAAATAGAGGTGTCTGTAGCCATGTCTGTCTGATAACAAGCTAAGTCTTCAGCATGGAAGGAAATTAAGCTTAAATTTTCTTTGCTTCTTCTGTGTACTGTCTTTTGAGAGAAAGAAGTACTGGTCTATTCCCATTTCAAACAATCTTATCTATCATAGATAATGTCAATTGATGCCAGGCAGGATCACTCCTTATTTATAAAAATGGGAGACTCAGAAACATATTCTCTTTCTCAACATTAAAAAAAAATAGGCTCAAGGATACCACAATTGTGAGAGGCTTGGTTTTAGAGTTATAGTAAACATAAACTCAGGATACAACTTTCAAGAAATCAGAAGCTTCTTAATTATTTACAAAAGTAGATCATGAAAATCTCTGATGTGGCAGTAAAAATTTCTGGAATCCAAGTTGGAAAGGATTTTTTAAGAGCTTGTCCTCTAACCTCCCACACTAGTCAACATAGGGTTATTGTGTGGAAGATACTTAGTAAATCTTAAAGTAGTTCAGATGCAGACATGAGTCCATCCCCTGTGATCATCATCCCATGAGAAGTGAGCAGCATCTCTGCTGGACACTTCCAGTGATGGAGAGTTCACCCACCAGCCCAGTGTCAGTGCAACTCAGAAAGCCAGTAAGTGCCTCTTTCATAATGCATTGTGGTAGATGCTAGGAATATAAAAACAAAGCTCAAAGCAGATCCTATCCTCATGTTCTTTTTATGTTGAATTACAGCCTACCATCTTGTGTCTTTTCCTTGCTGACAGCTTTGCAGATCACCGAAGGTAGTGCTCTTGTCTTATAACAGGATGGATCCATGGTTTCCAGTAATGGGCTATCTAATCAACAAGTCATGTGTGTAGGACACAGGAATAAAATTGTTATTAGGATCATAGGATGATAGATGTAGATCTAGAAGGCATCTTAGGACCCATCTAGTCCAGTCCTTTATAATTAAAGACATTTAGTTTCAATTAAAGTTTCTAATTATCTCAAGTCAGTTGGTGTGATTCCTGGTGTCCTGTCCATCCCAGGTCATAGGGCCAGAAGTCAGAGGCTCAGCCTTCTGCTGCTTGGTACCTAGGAGGTGATCCCCTTCTTGTTGAATTGATAGTCATGTTGTTGTTATGGTTATGATGTCTGGCACAGGTGTAAGCCCTCTGGATAAACCAGTTCACGTGTGCTAGCTGTTAGGGCAGGTTTCTTTTGGCCAGAATGTGTGACAGGAGCACATTGGAGAAGGGGGATGTCCAGGTGTTTGATCTATAGTCGTCATGTTTACCACTGGAGACCCATCCTGTGTGCGTGCATGTGCATGAATTTGTAATTTTCTCAGCTTTTAGGAGAATTCATTTTCTTAAATGAGTTTTATTCCTTTGTGTAGTTTGTAAAATGCCATATCAGGATGTTGCTGTGTTGTGGAGCTGTTTCAGCTGTATCTGGATCTCCCTTTCAGGGTTTTCTTGGCAAAAGTATTGGAGGGTTTGCCATCTCCTCCAGCTCATTTGACAGATGATGAAATGGAGGCAAACCGGGTCAAGTGACTTGCCCAGTGTCACTCAGTCAGTATGTATCTGGGTGCTGACTTGAACTCAAATCCTCCTGACTCTTAGCCACCCTGTAGTATTTCAACCTAAGCTTTTTTTTTTTTTTTCCAAAAGGGAATCTGTGAGCATTGAGCTTTATCTCTTCCTTTGACCATTGCATTTTTGCTCATAGGACTTCTTTGTTTCTGTTGTTGCAGTGTTACCTGTACCTGGTCTACAGTTCCACAAGGCTGCTGAAGGTGGCCATCATCCTGGTCTTCATCTGTCTGTGCAACATTTACCTGCATGGACTAAGGAACATCTGGCAAATCCTCTTCCACATAGGAGTGGCTTTTCTGTCTTCCCATCAAATCCTGACAAGACAGCTGCGAGACAAGGCACAGGAGGACGGTGTCTGAGATCCCGGGACCCTAAGGCTGAGAGGCCCTGGAGCTCCTCCAGCCATCCTGGGCGAGGGCGAGGGCACCTGGCTGGTTTGGCCTCCCCTCTGGCAGCTTGAGTTTTGTGGACAAAAGAACTGAAGGTCCAGCCTTCCTCCTCACCCATGGAGCAGAAGGGAAGCAGAGAGCGCCCGTGTGTCCCACACAGCCCACCCAGGTGGACGCGGAGCTCTCCCATTCCCTGTCCTACTTTTTAAAAAATAACAATGACTTACATTTTCTATAGAGCTTCAAAGTTTACAAAGCCCTTTCAGTTACCCAGGTGAGGGAGTAGTGCAAGAATTGTTATCCTGATTTACAAATCATAGGATTTTAGATGGAAATGGAGTGTTATCATATCCAACTTCTTCATTTTACAGAGAAGTAAACTATGACTTGGAGGTGAAGTGATTTGTATAGTCACACAGCTTGGAAATGTTGGACCCTGTTTCTGAACCAAGGCCTTCAGACTCTAAACCTTGCCTCTTCAGCAGAAACCTATTTGTAAAATACTGTCCAGTAACAAAAATGGGGCTGTTTTGCACTGGAATAATCAAATCAAGAACTGAAAGAATGTTTTCTTGTTGTTGCTGTGCTATGCAATTATTTAGTAGAGGTAGAGATATTACTTTTGGAGATTGGGTGTTTGCCTCAAAAGAACTACTTATTTGTTATTTATTCATATTAATTTCTTAATTCTCTTGAATTAGCCAAAATATGATGGTTGACATTTTTAAAATGGCCTGTAGATAGTTCTTAAAAGTATTTCCTTTCTAATAATCACCAGAATAAATTATGAAATTGAGTTCTAATTACAGTCCAAAAAACATAAGCTAATTAGATTTCTGGAAATATAAATTTAAAGTTTGCAGTGCTAATTAGTAATGGTCTATCCCAAATTTACTTTTAATAATCATCTGACATGAGGGAAAATATGAGTTTTCCTAGTGTTTAGGGCTATTGATTTAAAATTTTTTTAACATCTTGATTAAATGATGGTGAGAAAATTAGTTAAGAAATTTTGGGTAAGCTAATATTTATTTGCATCTATTTCTACTAATATACAAGGCTAACTGTCACCTACTCATTTTAAGCACTTTGAGATGGATAGGTTTGAATAATTGGAAAAGAATTTATTAAGCACTTATTAACATATCAGGCACTGTTCTAAGCACAAGGGTTGGACATGATCTCTAGTTGGCCAGTAACTGAATTAGATTATTTTGACTCAGGAGCATAGTATAATGTTAATTGAGAAGAGATGCAATAGAAAAAAATGAAGAGAGATAAATTAAAATCACATGGGCATAGTTCAGTTAATAAAACTTTATGTGTCTGAAATCTACTTGTCACAACAAATCAAAGTGGTTGGAATGAAGCTCCATTTGGAGCCAATATATTATAGTTATACCAGTGGGACAGCATTCTCACCATTGGCTCCGTAATCCACTGTTGAGCACTACAGGCTTGGGAACTTATCATCTCTTTGCATTGTCATTTCCCCTGTTTCCTCCACTCATCCAACTTGATCAGGCAATAACTCCTATTAACCAAACTCAAAAGAGATGATTGAATCATTAACCAGAATATAAATTTGTTATTTTACCATAGGAAGCTACTAGGTTAGGTGATTGACGTGATTAGTAGCATCTACTAAGAAAACCAAGTTAATAACAGAACTTGCGTAGTTAGAGCCAGAACCAAGAGACATTAGAAACTGTTAAAGGGCATATTGTCTTCAAATGCTAATAGCTGGAAACATTCTTTTTGTAGGGTTCTACTGCATCTACTGGATGTTTTTGCTGGTTGGTAGGATACCTTCTCCCCTGGAAAATTCTGGCTCAGAACTGAGAGAACTTTTTGGTTTTCCTCTTTACTAGATTCTGTGTAGATCTTGCCTTTCTCTTCTGACATCATTGTCCTGAATATTACAATGAGTTTGACTAGGTCCTAATTTATTTTTCCTTATTTATCCTTCAAATAGGTGTCTCACTAAGGTAATTTGAGGGATCTTATTAACCTCATCAACAAATACCATCTGTATAAGTTAGTTTAGTGGGTGGCAAATAAATTTATCCATTTTGTGTTTATTCTACTGTTTAACTCATGTTTTCTCAAATGGAAATTTCTCGATGTTTTATATGTATTTTCTGATGCTGAATTAAAAATAATAGTAGTATGTTCACTATTATCAAGCAGTTATCAAGCAAAATGAATTTTTATAGAAATATACAATGTCATATAAAAATGATTTGATTGAGAGGGAAATGAAAATGTGTAGGGTAGTTGAGTTTCTCACATATGCTTAGTTATACAGTGAACCTCAATATATTAGCAGACTTCTGTAAGTTGGGTACTCACTATCATTTGGTAAACAAAATTGTTGTTTCTGATTCTGTTTTCTCAAATATATTTGTAGGGATTGGTGTGCATTCAAAAAATTCCAATTTGTCAGTCATCTGAATGTTTTTTAAGTATGTGGTAAGCTAACTTTTAATTATTAGCATGAGAAGGTAGGAGACCAGCAAGAGTCAAAACCCCCTTTTGGAGTAACCTTCCTGTCTGTTGTGAGTGACTTTTTAGAAGTTTAAAAGGCTGTGGAATGGAGTGTCACTTGAGAGCCTTGAATTCATATTTGGACTTTTTCCTGGAAAATCTGGATGCTATACTAGTAGTGATCACAAAACTTTCTTAAGTGGAAAGACAATACATTGGCAAGCAGTGTCCAAACATGTTAGCTAACTGCTATTGGGAGCTAAGAACAAATTACACAGCTGAAATGTTGTTTTAGTTGTTTTTCAATCATGTCTGATTCTTCCTAACTCCACTTGTTTTTGTGTGTGTGTGTGTGTTTTTTTGGACAAAGATACTGGAGTGATTGCCATTTCCTTCTCCAGCTCATTTTACAGATGAGGAAACTGAGACAAACAGAGTCAAATAACTTGTGCAGGGTGAAGTGAGGTCACATAGCTAGAATGTCTGATGCCCAATTTGAATTCAAAAAAATGATTCTTCCTGACTCTAGGTTCAGTGCTATATCCCTTAGCTGCCAACTGAAATACAACAGCAAATGATCCATAACTATATTTTAGGTGAGTTAAATTAGCACAATTTTATTTAGTAAAAAGTTATTTTTTAAAAATATAAAACTGATTCTCATGAAGATGGTTGATATTCAAAATGCATATTTAAAATCAGCCTAAAAAATGCTATGAGATTCACCTATTTTTATGAATATGATGGAAAAGAAGCTTGTTTTCTTGTCTGATGGTTTTTCTGTTTTGTTCATTTTATTTTACTTAGTCTTTAAATTCTGGGAGTGGATTCTATTAGTACCCTGGGCAGAACCATATGAAATAATTGGTGCTCTTAATTAACTGAACTGTTTTCTGTGCCTCAGAATTTTAAAGAGCTTGATGCAGGGTGCTCTTACTTTAAAACTTCTCTCTACCTTCCCCCCCCAAAAAAAAAAAGAGAGAGAACAGAGGAAGGAAGGATTAGTGTACAGTGCTAGATTTGGAGCAGAGGACCTAGTTTCAAAATTCATTCCTGGAAGACACTCTTAAATCATAGGATGTCTTTGAGACTGGAAAGGGCCTTAAAAATATCTAGGTCAATGTCCTCATTTGACAAATGAAGAAACTGAGTCTCTTGTTTAGGAACTAGAGATGATGATACTTGTATAGGGTTATCATATATGTGAAAGTGTTTTGCAAAATATATAAAATGTCATAGAGCTTCTTAGAGTAAATCCTATGTAGAGGTGTGGCACCAAGGAGAATGGACTTAGATTTTAGTAAGATTTTTCAATAAAGATTAAAACAGAATTGTGTTTCCATTCCTTAAGCATCAAGTAAACTTAGATGGACATTTGGACATATTGTCCCTAGTTTTCTCATAAGGCCAAATGCCCTGAAAAAAAGAGAATGAACCAAGCTAAAGAGAAAAGTTTGAAGACCGTGCCCTAGTGGCTACTTTCTGTTCCCTTAGATTTTTCATAATAATGGTAGTCCACATTTTTATTCCATTTTAAGGTTTACAAAGTGTTTCCCTTGAAACAACTTTGTGAAGTATAGACAATGGAAGTATGATTCTCCATTTTCAATTGAAAAAACTCAAAAGGGCTGAAAGGCCTTTGTTCAAGGTAACATGACTAGTAGGTATTGAGTCTGGACTTGAGTCCAGGTCATCTAACTACCAAGTTGAGTGGTTTTTTTCCTTTTTTTTTTTTGTTGAACTTGTGCCATTTATATTTCATAAAGTTCTACTTTTTAGCATCCCCAGATTTTCTTAGGATTTTGTGCTAGAAAGGCTTTTGGATTTTTTTTAATCTAGTTACAGATAAAAGAAATTGATGATTAGAGTGTTAAGTGAATTTTCCAGGGTTAAATGATTACCATTATGTAGCAGAGCCAGGATCTTACAGTTAGACATTTTTCAAGAAAACATTTTAAATATCTTTGTCAATTTATATTTCTATAATCACTGCATATTGCAGAAAAAGAGACTTTTTTTAAAAATTGTGATTTAATTTATTAAGCCTCTTACAGGGAAAATTATTTCCTTTCTTTCTTTTTCCCAAAAGCTTATAGAACTGAATCTTCCACTATTGTTTGACAAAAGTTGAATATTTTGATGATTTTTTTAAAAATATAAACATACATTCAGAAATATATATATATATATGAAAAAAATCTCTAGCCAGGGAGATGGTGTCCAGCAGCAAATTAATCTAAAAAGGTTTGTCAGTAAAATCTGAAAATGATCAGCACCAGGAAGTTTATCTAAGAATACAGGTTGGTTTGTTTAAAGAGAGTATTTTTCTGCCCTTTTTTATTTCAGGTACAGAATGCATTAGATTCAGCATAAACTTGTGACTTAATATGTCTGACCTGTGTTTCTTTGAATCTTGGTTGCTTTTGTAGCAGCCTTTTTTTTTTTAACCCTTTTTTGAAATAGTTTTTGAAGGAAACAATCTGTCATTCTGGAATGATGTTTTATATATTTGATTTTTTCTAATACCCAGGATATAAACCCAATTTGACTAAAAATCATTGCATTTGTTTTATTTCATGTTTAGTGCTAGGATCTGTAAATGCTTGGATTTTTCTGTTTCTTTTAACGCCAAAGATTTTCTTTTTTCAGAAATGATGAGTGCATTTGAAATGATATACTTGAACTGTGGTCATTGAACTTGTCTATCAATTGTAAAGTGTTTCCTTTGGCTTTATTTGCATACATAGAACAAATGGAGATGATTAAAGTTTGGGAAAAGAATAAATAAGTATTTTGTAAACTACTGTTTGTAGACTCTATTATCAGTGAGGAACTTAAATATTAAAACTATGGTCATCCAAGGACATCACTGGATCCACTTCTTTTTTCTAAGCAGTTAGATGAGCTTAAATGTACTAACTTTTTCACAGATCCAAAGCTTAGATAGCAGCAGCCTTATCACCCCAAAACATTTGCAAACTGGAAAAGACTCTGAGACAGCCAAAATTGTTGTCCTACTGACTGGCTTTCTTGATGCCCAGAATTTCTATTGCTTGGCTTTCCCCAGAACATCACTTTCTCTTAATAAATACACAGTTTAAACAAACATAGTTGTATGGCATATATAAAATCATTAAACTCTGAGCTGAAAGGGAACTTAGAGATTGTCTAGTCCAATCCACATCTTTTACAAGTAAGGAAAGTTAGATTTAGGGAGGGGAAGGGACAGATTCCACAGCAACTGAGTTGCATCTTGGTCGTTCTCAGATTCAGTGTTGTCCCTAGCCTATAACAAATTATGGAGAATTTCTAAAGACGGTCACCTTAATTGTTTCCTCAAACAATTTATTTGATCTTCATTTTATGGATGAAGAAATCAAAGCAACCTAATATAACAAGTTAATGGCAAAGCTGGATTTAGAAACTGAGTGTCCTTATTCAAAAATATCATGGGATTTCAGAGCCATAAGGGATCTTTAAATCCTAGTAGGAATCCCCTCTACAAAATACCAAATCATACCATCCATTGCCATTCTTTTGGAAAGCTCTTATTGCTAGGGAACCTTTCAGTGGAACTCGAGCAGCTTGTGGAAAGCAGAAGTAGGGGTTTTCTTTCCCTGTCAGGCATTTTGTTCTGCTTTTCTGACTTTAAAGGTCATTCTTATGAGAATGTAATCACTGCCATACTATCAGCAAAAGAGGAGTTGGAAAGACTGAGAGGCTGACTGAAAGCAAAGCATCATTGCCTGGCAGGTTGAGGCAAACAGCTTCTACAGCTCACTGTCCATTGCCTGAGTGCATCCTTGTATCACAGCACTGCCACTATGGTATGAATGTCTGTTTTAGAATTAAAGGCTAAATTTTAGCCATTGTAATTTTTTCCTCAAGAAATGGAAAGTCCAATGAGGGGAGCTGCTGCTCTGGACCATATATTTTCATCAGTGAGGAGGAACTAACTGCTGAAGTAGGTATGATAGGAAATGTGAAGGGAAATGACCATTTATCTTAAAATACGTGTTCTGGAAGGAAAGCTGGGTATAGTTTGGTCCTAGATCTTTGGAGATGTATTTGTTTTCCTGTTTGGTTACCCGTGCTTTACCTGTACTTCACAGAATTCCAGATGTTGGAGGAGACCTTGGAAATAATATTATGTTTGAAAATTAGGGTAAATTGAGATTGAATTCAAAGTATGGAGTGGGGGAGAGAGAATAAAACAATGCACAATATATAGCTACTATTAATGCACAAGAAACAATCTAGATCCAAAGTAAGATTGCTTTAGGAAATGCTTCATGGGTTAAGGGGATAATCTGTAAAAAAAAAAAAAAGGCTAGGTTTAGGAAGGGTTCAGCCTGTAATCAGGGTTGAGGGTGTCTGGAAAAGGGGAATAAAGATAGAAATCAAGATCCTTGACTGATTGGTGACAATAGAATTCCCCATCCTTGCTTGACTATAGATCATCTGTAAAGTGCTTCAGATTGTGTAACCTCCAAGACCCAAGATTCCAAGAGGAATCACAGCATCTCAACATTTTAGAACTCAAAGGCCCTCAGAGATAGATTAGGTCACAGGCTGGGGGACTTCTAGATGGGGAAAATCTCTGCCAACATTAGTCTTAGAGCTTTTAGAGCACTGAGAGATTGAATTACTTAGGATCACAAAGTCAGTCAGTGAACAAAGTTTGGAGACCAGCTCTCTATTAGCCACAGTATCTTATCACAGGTAGCTTGTGACTACCTGGTTGCCTGACTAAAGGATCCAAGGATTCCTTAGAGAAGGAGGAAATGGCAAACCACCTCAGCATCTTTGCCAAGAAAACTCCATGGACCGTATGAGAAGGCTAGTCAGACCCAAAATTTTCTTCTCCAGTCCAGCCCGCTTCTTATTTACACATGATGAAATGGAGAGTTAATGATTTGCCCAAGGCCATATAAATAATAGCCACAGGGAACTGAAACTCAGGTCCTCCTATTCAAGATCCTAACTTTTAAGTCAATGTTAGAGAACTTGTTGGAATCCCTGCTCTGCTATATACCTTGTGGCTTTGGGGAATACAGATAACCTTGAAGAATCACTTTTCTCATCGGTAAAGTCACAGCAGCGAATTGGATCATAAGGTCCTAGTTAACTCTAATTTTTGGGATGAAAGGCAGTAACATTTCTGATAGCTGGGGAAATGTCCAACTGTTACCTGAACCAGACCCTATCCTAGGTCGTCCCATTCCAGGTCCTTGAAGTTTACACTGAATGTTAAGGTCACTTGCCTCTACCTGAAGGATATCCTTTTGTTCCTCTTTGAGAACAAAGGACAACCACCAACTACTAAGAAGATGGTAAGCTCCCTGAGGGCAAGAACTATTACTCATCTTTTTATTCCCCCAAACAGCACACTTTCTCACCCCATCCCCAAACCAAACCATTGCTTAACAAATGTTCATTGAACTGAATTGGTGCCTGCTTTCCTTTGCTTGTTTCTATTTAAGGGTAGAGGGGAGCTTCCAAGGAATCACTTATCACCTATTGTGCATGTGTACATATGTATATATATATGACATGTGACATATATGACATGTGTATATATAATATGTGTATATGTGTGTGTGTGCAGAGAAAGATAAGATGAGAGAGAGAAAGGGAAGGTGAGAGAGAAAAACAGAGACAGACAGAAACAGAGACAAGAGAAACGAGAGTGAGCATTAGAGAGCTTTTCCTGGTAAAATGAACTTAGAAACCTAGGACTGACCTGGGAGACTGCTGCAGGACCAGAACCATTTCCTTGGGGTTGTCATGGGTCTGAGGGAGCAGATTTGTCCCCTCCTCTCCAACACCTGGTTCAGTCTTCTATGATCTCCACTTCCTGGTTTCCCTGACTTCAGGTTTTAGCTAAAATCCTACTTTCTTGAAGAGTCTTTCCCACGTCCCCTTTGATGCTAGTGCCTTCTGTATATGTTTTGAGTGTCCCTGCTGTTTGCATAGAATGTGAGCTTAATGAAGACAGAGCCCTTTTTTGGCCTTTTTTTGAATAATAAACATTTAGCAAAGTGCCTGCTACATATTAGGCACTTAATATATGATTACTGGCTGATGGGTCCCTTCAAATACTGGGATCTTCTAGTTCTTGACTCTTCTCAGCTTCCATCATCCCTGTTAGCTTCATTCCTTTTCTCTGCATACTCTTGTGAAATAATCACAGACAAAAGAAATGGCAGGGACTTTAGAACTATATCTTCATTTGGAAGGCAAAGATGGAGAAAAGTTGCAGGGAGATAGATTTCAGCTGAGAATAAGGAAGAGCTTAACAATGAGAACTGTGTACTGGTGGTCTTGAATGCTGGTCTTTGTAGGTCCTCAGAGGCTAGAGGGTTAGATTAGAATCTGAGGGTTCTCAATCTGCTGTTCATTAACTTATTTATTTAATTTAACTTTTTTTTAGGTTATACACATTTATTTTTTTACATATTTCCCTATGAATCATGTTGGAAGAGAAAAATCAGAACAAAAGGAAAAAAAAATCACAAGAAAAACAGAAGAAAAAAGATGAAATTAGTATATGCTGATCTACATTCAGTCTCCTTAGTTCTCACTGGATGCAGATGGCACTTTCCAACCAAAGTTTTTTGGAATTGCCTTGCATCACTGAATTGCAGAGAAGAACCAAGTCTATCACAGTTGATCATCACACAATCTTGTTGTTGGTCTGTATAATGTTTCCCTGGTTGTTCTTGCTTCACTCAGCATCAGTTCATGCAAATCTTTTCTAAAATCAGCCTCATCATTTTATATAAAACAATAATATTCCATTATTTTTATATGCTATAACTTATACAGCCATTCCCCAATTGGTGGGCATCCACTCATTTCAAGGACTTTTTTTATTAAAGCTTTTTATTTACAAAACATATTCATGGGTAATTTTTCAGCATTGACTCTTGCAAAGCCTTCTGTCATGAACTTTTTTTTTAAATCATTGGTATCTTTCAAAATATAGTTTCCTTTGTAATTCTTTGTATTAATTGTTGCCCTTCTTTGTGGCCACTAGAAGGCAGCAGTGCGTCAACCACATTAGTGTCCAGCTACAGCCGGGACAGGGACAATGTCCAAGAGTCATGTTTGAATTCATAATGCTTATTCTTGAAAAATGAAATTCCTAAACCTAAAGAAATGTCCCAGTATCTTCAGAAACACTTCTCATGGTCTCATAGACATACTAACACATTTTCCAAATTCCATACTCAAAAGTTATCCAAACAATATATATCTCACCTAGGAAAATTTCAGAAAAAGACAAAAGACTTTAAGCAGAATAGCTCAGAAAGGATTCGTGGGATTTTAGGTTCTGTAAGAGATCTTAGAGCTCATGTTCCTTTATTTTTAGAGAAGAATAAACCTTGGGAGAAGAACAGGATGGTAGCTTCAGGAAGTAGTAGAGAACATGGAATGCCAGAGCTAAGAAGAATCCTAAAACTTAGGAAATCGGTACTCCCTAATTTTATAGACCAAGAGACTGAGGCTCAGGGTGATATAATGACCTGCCCAAAGTCAGACACTTAGTGGCAGAGCTAGGACTAATGACCTAGACCTCCTGTTTCCCAGTAATGTGTTTGTCCCCCCCCCCACACACACATTACCCCATTCTGTTGTCCTTTAAACTGAAGATAGTCAGTGTGAAATCTCAGCTCTCCCTCAAGTCAAGGTGAGAAGGTTTCTCTGATTCCATACCAAATCTAAAGCTGCTTTTCCATCCTCATCCTCCTTTAATAATGCTTTTTTATTTCTCTTTAGAAGACCTTAGAAGTGCTTTCTCAAGCATCATTTTCTGTTTGATGACATTATAGGGCAATTATTGTAGAAGTGATATTTATAAGTAATACCACTACAAATATGTAAGGGAGATATATATGTATATATATATATGTGTGTGTGTGTGTGTGTGTGTGTGTGTGTGTGTGTGTGTGTGTGTGTGGAGAGAGAGATAGAGAGAGAGACAGAGAGAGAGAGACAGACAGAGAGAGAGAGACAGACAGACAGAGACAGAGAGACAGACAGAGACAGACAGACAGAGGCAGAGAGACAGACAGACAGAGACAGACAGACAGAGAGACAGAGAGAGAGAGAAAGAGACTGAGAGAGTGAGAGACAGAGAGACAGAGAGACAGAGAGAGAGAGACAGAGAGAGAGAGAGAGAAAGAGAGAGAAAGGAGAGAGAGACAGAGAGAGAGAGAAAGAAGAGAGAGAGAGAGAGAGAGAGAGAGAGAGAGAGAGAGAGAGAGAGAGAGAGAGAGAGAGAAAGAGACAGAGAGAGAGAAAGAGAAAATATCTCCGAATTGGGAAATTCTGGATTCAGTTTTTGCCTCTGACACTTTCTGACTTAATTATGAAGTGCCCCAGACAACTCATTAAGATGATAATTTACAAAACAGATCCAGAATTTCAATAGGGATTCCCTCTACTAATGAAATCACAAGTGTGGTACAAAAAAATTAGAATCCCATGGGGAACTGACTTTCCCTCAAGTCACATATAATTGTCAGTATCATTTGATTGGCATTGAGGAGGCTGGCAAAACCATCCCCAGGGGCTCAGAAAATCTAAGAATGGAAATTTCTTATGAAAGCAAAGGATTTCAGCAGATCTTTCTTTTTTCACTCAATATTTTTTTCAATTACATGTAACGATAATTTTCAACATTCATTTTTTTGTAACATTTTGAGTTCCAAATTTTTCTCCTCTTTCTTCCCTATTCCTTCCCTGAGGCAGTAAGCAATCTGATATATATGTACAATCGTGTTAAACATATTTCCACATTAGTCATGTTTTGAAAGAAGAATTAGAAGAAAAGGGAAACCCACAAGAAAGAAAAATATCCAAAAAAGTAAAAATAGTATGTATGCTTCAATCTGCAGTCAGACTCCAGAGTTCTTTCTCTGGATGTGGATAGCATTTTCCATCATGAGTCTTTTGGGAGTCTTGGATCTTTCCTGGGTGATACTTGTAGAAGAGATAGAAAGAAAAAATAAGTCTGTTCTCACAGGCCTCCCATTCTATTTGGGAAGATAAAGTAGTCACAGAACCAGCCAGGACAATATGTGCTTCTGGGATGGACTATGGGGTCAGAATTCTAAGAACTACAGGCTAAGGAAAAGGTAGAATCCTAGGGTTGGGATGATCTGTGAAAGCTTTCTAAAAGAGATTTAACGTCAGTGAGCATGGGGAGGATGTGGATGGGGAGGAAGAGGGAACTGCTAGAGCCAAGATGCAAAGGTGAGAATGAGTCTGGCAGGTTGTGGGTAGAAGGAAGAGGTGAGTGGAGGGTAGGGATGAGAGAAGAGGGGGAGAAGTACCTGGACAGGCCGGATCAGTCCAGATGATAAAAGGGCTTGGAATGATATATTTTGAAAAGATTTCTGAGCAAAAGGCACAAAAGCAATGTTTTAGGAATAACAACAGCTAGCGTTTATATTGAGCTTTAAGAAAAGTGATTTTCATGTTAATTTGTTTGATCCTCAAGTCAACTCTGTGAAGTAGGCATTTTTCCCCATTTTACAGATGTAAACTGAGGCACAGGGTTATTAAGTGATTTGCTCAGGATAATATGGGTAATAAATGTCTGAGGCAGGATTAAAACTCAGGTTTTCCTGACTCCCAAGTCTTGTGCTCTAGCTCTTGTGCTATCTAGCTGAAAACTTAACCTGATTGTTTGTGTGTGCAGGATGTATTGGAGGGGGAGCAACTAAAAGCAGGGAGTGCAGTTAGGGGGTTATTATAATAGCCCATATAAGGAATTGGTGATATTGGGGTGATGATGAGGCTGAACTAGTGTGATATTAATAGGAAAAGAAGCATGGGTAGTGATGCTAGAGATGTTTTGGACATAGAACATAGAATTAAGAAGAGTTTGCAAATGTTCTGATAGTGACAAATGTATAAATAATAATGGTAATGATAAAATTTTTGAGATTTTTATTTTTATTTTAATGATATTTTATTTTTCCAAATATGTGCAAAGATAGTTTTCAACATTCACATTAGCAAAACTTTGTGTTCCAAATTTTTCTCCTTTTCTTCTTCCCCCTCAAGACAGCAAGGAATCTGACACAGGTTAAACTGTTCTATTCTTCTAAACAAATTTCCATATTTATCATGCTGAGCAAAAAAAAAAAAGTCAAATCAAAAGGAAAAAAAGCATAAGAAAGGGAAAAAAACAAGCAAACAACACCATCACAAAAAAAGTGAAAAATACTAGGCTTTGATCCACATTTAGTCTCCATAGTTCTCTCTTTGAATGTGGACAGCATTATCACAAGTCTATTGGATCATCTCATTGTTAAAAAGAGTCACGTCCATCACAATTGATGATAAATAAATTTGATTTTATTTGAGTGATAAATTGATTTCTTTTAGTCTTTTAGTTAATGAAAATCTCATCATCTATCCCTTTCCCTTGAAAAGCAAAAAAAAAAAAAACAAAACCTCTGTAACAAATATGTCTGACATGTTAAAGTGCTTTAAAATTTGCAAAATGCTTTCTGTAAATAGTGAGGGCAAAAAGAGAGGTCAGTCAACAAGCATTTATTAAATACCTACTGTGTAGCAGTCAATGTGCTAAGTACTGAGAATTTAAAGAAAAAAGATAGGGGCAGCTAGGTGGTGCAGTGGATAGACCACCAACCCTGGATTCAGGAGGATCTGAGTTCAAATATGGCTTTAGATATCTCAGATATCATAGCTAATAATATCTAGCTGTGACCCTGAACAAGTCACTCAACCATGATTGCCAAGTCTAATGAGGAAGACAATATGTAAACAATTGTGTACAAAGAGAATCCACATGGGGTGGCTGGAGAGACAGAGGGAAGACTTAGAATGACACAAACTCTCTAGGCCTCCACTACATGAAAACCAGAGATGCTCAATCCTTTCCCCTCCCCAGGATTTTTTTGGGGGAGGGGGTTAATTTTATTTAATTTTTTTTATTTCAAAACACATTCATAGATAGTTTTCAACATTCCCCCTTGCAGATCTTTGTGTTCCAAATTTTTATCCTCCCTTCCCTTCACCCCTCTCCCAGACAGCTAGTAATCCAATATATGTTAAAAATGTGCAATTCTTCTAAGCATATTTCTGTAATTATCATGCTGCACAAGAAAAACCAGATCAACCCCCAACCAAAAATTAAACTTGAAATACAAAAATTAAAAGGAGAAATCAATAATATTGAAAGTAAAAAAACTATTGAATTAATAAATAAAACCAAGAGTTGGTTTTATGAAAAAGCCAATAAAATAGATAAACCTTTGGTAAATCTGATCAGAAAAAAGAAAGAGGAAAATCAAATTGTTAGTCTTACAAATGAAAAGGGGGATCTTTCCACCAATGAAGAGGAAATTAGAGAAATAATAAGGAGTTACTTTGCCCAACTTTATGCCAATAAATTTGATAATTAAGTGAAATGGATGACTTCCTCCAAAAATATAGTCTCCCTAGATTAACAGAGGAGGAGATAAATTGCTTAAATAGTCCCATTTCAGAAAAAGAAATAGAACAAGCTATTAATCAACTCCCCAGGAAAAAATCCCCAGGACCAGATGGATTCACATGTGAATTCTACCAAACATTTAAAGAACAATTAGCCCCAATGTTATATAAATTATTTGAAAAAAAGGGGATGAAGGAGTCCTACCAAACTCCTTTTATGACACAGACATGGTACTGATACCTAAACCAGGTCGATCGAAAACTGAGAAAGAAAATTATAGACCAATTTCCTTAATGAATATTGATGCTAAAATCTTAAATAAGATATTAGCAAAAAGACTTCAGAAAATCATCTCCAGGATAATACACTATGATCAAGTAGGATTTATTCCAGGAATGCAGGGATGGTTTAATATTAGGAAAACTATTAATATAATTGACCATATTAATAATCAAATTAATAAAAACCATATGATCATCTTAATAGATGCAGAAAAAGCATTTGATAAAATACAACATCCATTCCTACTAAAAACGCTTGAGAGTACAGGAATAAATGGACTATTCCTTAGAATAATCAGGAGCATATATTTAAGACCGTCAGTAAGCATAATATGCAATAGAAATAAACTGCAACCTTTCCCAGTAAGATCAGGAGTGAAACAAGGTTGCCCACTATCACCATTACTATTCAATATAGTACTAGAAATGCTAGCCTCGGCAATAAGAGCCGAGAAAGAGATTCAAGGAATTAGAGTAGGAAATGAGGAAACCAAAATATCACTCTTTGCAGATGACATGATGGTATACTTAGAGAACCCCAAAGACTCTGCTAAAAATCTATTAGAAATAATTCAAAATTTTAGCAAAGTGGCAGGATACAAAATAAATCCACATAAATCCTCAGCATTCTTATATATCACCAACAAAATGCAACAGCAAGAGATACAAAGAGAAATTCCATTCCAAACAAATGTTGAGAGTATAAAGTATTTGGGAATCCATCTACCAAAGAATAGTCAGGAATTATATGAGAAAAATTACAAAACACTTGCCACAAAAATAAAGTCAGATTTAAATAATTGGAAAGACATTCAGTGCTCTTGGATAGGCCGAGCGAATATAATAAAGATGACAATACTCCCCAAACTAATCTATTTATTTAGTGCTATACCAATCAGACTCCCCAGAAATTATTTTAATGACCTAGAAAAAATAACAACAAAATTCATATGGAAGAATAAAAGGTCGAGAATTGCAAGGGAACTAATGAAAAAAAACTCAGAGGAAGGTGGTCTAAGTGTACCTGATCTAAAGCTATATTATATAGCAGCAGTCACCAAAACCATTTGGTACTGGCTAAGAAATAGAATGGTAGATCAGTGGAACAGATTAGATGCAAAGGACAAAAAATGGTACATCTATAGCAATCTAATCTTTGACAAACCCAAAGATACCAACATTAGGGATAAAAATTCATTATTTGGAAAAAACTGTTGGGAAAACTGGAAATTAGTATGGCAGAAATTAGATATGGATCCACACTTAACACCATATACCAAGATAAGATCAAAATGGGTCCATGATTTAGGCATAAAGAGGGAGATAATAAATAGATTAGAGGAACAGAGGATAGTCTACCTCTCAGACCTGTGGAGGAGGAAGGAATTTATGACCAGAGGAGAACTAGAGATCATTATTGATCACAAAATAGAAGATTTTGATTACATCAAACTAAAAAGTTTCTATACAAACAATACTAATGCAAACAAGATTAGAAGGGAAGTAACAAATTGGGAAAATATTTTTAAAAGGAAAGGTTCTGACAAAGGTCTCATTTCCAAAATATATAGAGAACTGACCCTAATTTATAAGAAATGAAACCATTCTCCAATTGATAAATGGTCAAAGGATATGAACAGACAATTCTCAGATGATGAAATTGAAACTATATCCACTCACATGAAAGAGTGTTCCAAATCACTACTGATCAGAGAAATGCAAATTAAGACAACTCTGAGATACCACTACACACCTGTCAGAATGGCTAAGATGACAGGAACAAATAATGATGAATGTTGGAGGGGATGTGGGGAAACTGGGACACTAATACATTGCTGGTGGAGTTGTGAAAGAATCCAGCCATTCTGGAGAGCAATTTGGAACTATGCCCAAAAAGTTATCAAACTGTGCATACCCTTTGACCCAGCAGTAATACTACCCAGCTTATATCCCAAAGAAATACTAAAGAGCAGAAAGGGACCTGTATGTGCCAAAATGTTTGTGGCAGCTTTTTTTGTTGTAGCTAGAAACTGGAAGATGAATGGATGTCCATCAGTTGGAGAATGGTTGGGTAAATTGTGGTATATGAAGGTTATGGAATATTATTGTAAGAAATGACCAGCAGAGGAATACAGAGAGGCCTGGAGAGACTTAAATCAACTGATGCTGAGTGAAATGAGCAGAACCAGAAGATCGCTGTACACTTCAATGCTGTATGAGGATGTATTCTGATGGAAGTGGAAATCTTCAACATAAATAAGATCCAACTCACTTCCAGTTGATCAATGATGGACAGAGGTAGCTACACCCAGAGAAGGAACACTGGGAAGTGAATGTAAATTGTTAGCACTAATATCTGTCTGCCCAGATTACATGTACCTTTGGAATCTAATGCTTATTGTGCAACCAAAAAATGGTATTTACACACATGTATTGTATCTAGGTTATATTGTAACACATATAAAATGTATGGGATTGCCTGTCATTGGGGGGGAGGGAGTAGAGGGAGGGGGAGATAATTTGGAAAAATGAATACAAGGGATAATATTATAAAAATATATATAATAAAAAAAAAAGAAAAACCAGATCAAAAAGGGAAAAAAGGAGAAAAAAACAAACAAGCAAACAACAACAGCAAAAGTGAAAATACTATGTTGTGATCCACACTCAATTCTCCATAGTTCCCTTTCTGAGATTCTTCATCGCACAGTCCTTGGAACTAACCTGAATCACTTCATTGTTGAAAAGAGCCACATACTTTAAGATTGATCATCGTATAATTTTCTTGTTGCTATGTACAACATTCTCTTGGTTTTACTCTACATTAGTACATTAGTATCTCCAGGCCTCTCTGAAATCAACCTGCTGGTCATTTCTTATAGAACAATAATATTCCACAACATTCATACACCACAATTTATTCAGCCATTCTCCAACTGATGGGCATCCACTCAGTTTCCAGTTTCCCCAGGATTCTTCATTAATTTTAAGAGGGATTGGGGATATGAAGGCTTTTTACAATAACTCCAGTGACAACTGATGATGTTCCACCCACAAAGGCCCAGGAGTGATCCCTATCCCAGTTCGTAAAATTAGCTTTTGCAAAAGAATATTTACTTCAAAATGTGTAATCAAATATAGAAACTTATCCCATAACACTGTGGGAAACATAACCCCTCCTTCCTCTTCCATCAATTTCTGAGGAAGGGAGAAGATTCAACTAGCAATTTAACTCAGTTCCTATAGAGTATAGTCTCAGTTCAAAGTCCAAAATCTATGTTGGGTTCATATCCTAGGTTTCTCCAGACTTCTCTGCTGGCCTGGCTAGATATCCCTCCTGCCTGGAATTCTCTCTCCAATTTGCTATGACTTTGAACTGTTGAAGATCACCAGTACAGTATCTGAAACTGAGGATCAATGACACAGGACAGGAATAAGCTCTCCTCTTCCCATTTCTCTGAACTGAGATAGAAGAGAGAGTGAGTCACAAAAAAGATATTCTTTTCTTTTTACTTGTCCTTCTTAGTTCTATTCATGGGGTCTGTACTGGACTTTGGCAGAAAGGAAGGTTTAGAAAAGAATGGGAACAAGTTATTTTTACCTTCCAAATCCAATTCTTCCTTTGCAACAACAACAACAACAACAACAAAATTCGGTTCTGCACATATATATTGTACCTAGGATATACTATAACTTATTTAATATGTATGGGAATGCCTGCCATCTAGGGGAGGGGGTGGAGGGAAGGAGGGGAAAATTCAGAACAGAAGGCAGTACAAGGGATAATGTTGTAAAAAAATTACCTATGCATATGTACTGTCAAAAAATGTTATAATTATAAAATTAATAAAAAAATTTTAAAAGAAAAGAATGGGAATAGTGCAAGAGAAAATGACTATCTCAGTCATGCCAGTTTTAAATACATCTGTTCCAGATATGGGAACCAATCAAAGTCATATCCACACATGTGGAAGAGCACAATGAGTGCCTCTGTCTTGGAAGAGCTAGCCATACCCTTAGGGGTGCCTTCATGTAAGGTAATTGAGGTCCTATTATAGTAGTATAGGGGCAAGAAAGGGTATCAGGAAAGGCTTCTTGTAGAAGGTGGGATTTTAGCTAGGACTGGAAGGAAACCAAGCAAATCAGGAGGCAGAGGGAAGGATGGAGAGCATTCTAGACAGGGCGGATAGCCAGTAAAAAACTGTAAGTTAAAAAAAACCTGTGAGTTAGGAGGTAGAACATCTTGTTCGAGGAACAGAAAGGAGGCCAGTGTTATGGGCTTATAGAGTACAAGGTGAAGAAAGAAGTTGCAGGTGAATGAGGAGGGTGGAACCAGATTGTAGGAGTTAAGGAAAGGAAAGGAAGCAGAGACATGCATTGTAGTGGCCTTCTCAAGGAGTTCAGTCATGAAAGGGAAGAGAGTTATAGCAGGAGAACGCAGGCAGACAGGCAAGGGGAGATGTTAGGGTTGATGGAGGAAGCAATCTGCTGGAGAAAATACCATGGGATCATATCACTTATGCATGTAAAGGGCTTTGCCTTGGTAAGGAGTAGGGTCACCTCATCATGTGAGAAGGCTGAAGGAGATAATGGCAGAAGGCATCTGAGTGATATGACATGAGGAGGACGAGAGAAGAGGAAACTCATAGCAAATAACATGAGGGAGGTTGTCAACTAATAGAATGAAGGGAGACAAAGTTGAGGATGGTTTGAGAAAGGATGAAAAGATTTGAAGAGTCACTGTGATGAGTGGGATAGTTAATTAGGGAAGTGGAGAAAGATTGCTTTTCAGCAGTGAGGGCCCAATTAAATTTAAGTAACATAAATCTGTTGTTTGCCCAGTCATTAGTTTTGTGATTTTCTCCAGCTTTGTTCAGCAGTGTGAGTAGGAGAAAATGCAGTAGACTATGGGAATGATCCAAGACTGAGGTTTGTCAGGGCCAGATTGGGGATAAGGTAAAGGAGCAGAAGACTTAGGAAGAAGTTGGCGTAGAGTTGAATTGGTTCGCCAAAGGGTCAAAATGAATCAAGGAGGAGAATGTACCTAGTGTATGAATGATGGTCTAGAAGAGAATCAAGGGGTTGAGGGATTGGAGGTCATGATGTAGATGAAGAGCAAGGTTTGGAGTTACAAGGTAGAAGAAGAGGTGGAATGATAATAGATTATAGTCAAATAAAAGAACTTCAGCATTTATGAATATGAAAATAGAGCATCTGTGGGTCATGGCAAGATCAAGGATACAATGCACTACTAGGACCCTCCTCTTTCAAAGGGCTGTAGTCATGTGGCTGTAGCTGGAAAGCCACCCCAACTTCTTTCTTTTCCTCAGGAGTAGAGCACCTGTAATGGGAACTTTGACACCTGTTGCTGGAAAAGGACATACTACCCCACCCCCACTCCTGCCCTGGCCAGGGGTAGCTGGCTTCCTGCCACCTCTGCCTCCCTTCAGTGGCTGTTCTTTTATCTGGGCTAAGGTTGGCAGGGCAGAGAGAGGTCAAGAAGTTGGGAACTGGCTATTTTAGCTCCTGAACATAGTCAATATTTGTCTTTCCAAAATCCTCTGTTCTCTATGTCTGAAAAGGGTGGAGACCTGGTTTGTGCCAGCTCCTGGTCAGCCTGTCAGACAGGCTGGTCACAGCCAGGGAAAAGCACTGTGGGGGTGGGGAAGGATCTTCAGGCAGTGATATGGCCATTCCCTTAGGTGGAATGACTACTTATTGGATGTGTCACACCAGCCATGGAGAAGGACCCCTTGGCTTGTCATGGTACCCTAACCCTCTGTCACTTCCATCTTTTCAGCTTTTTATTTCCTGGCAAAATGCAAATCTGTGGACGGGAATAGGGTAAAAAAAAAACAACCAAATAAATTTTTGAGCAACATCATAAATTTGCTGTGCAACTTTGAGCAAGTTAGGACTTATAGGCCAAAAATACCTGATATAGATGGCCATTTTCACACTAAATTAAATATTAGAGGCTTTAAATGCCACAACCCCGCAGCAGACTTTATGTTCTCATTTTATAGATCTGGAATTTGGGCTCAGAGTTTCCAGCTCTGTGAATTCTGCGATTCATTTGTAGAAAGGCAGCGCTGCAGATTGACAAAGAGCTCATACTGTCCAACAATTTCATTTTACAGATAGAGAACTTGAGTCCCAGAGCCTAGTCTCAGAGAATATTGAGACTAGAAGTTGAGATTAGAACTCAGGAATCCTGACTTCCTGCACTGGGCTTCATGTTGTTTCTTGTCTTTGAGAAAATGGAATCACTCAGTCCCCATGGTCAAGCCCCAGCAGAAGGCCCAGGCGGGCATTCCTCCTCCTGCTGTCCCTCTTTTTTTCAGCCCTTCCTCTCTTTCCACCCTAGCCAGGGAAGCCAGCTGGCCAGGACCAGACCCCAGGGGCTGGTGGAAAACATAAACAAAGGAAGAGCATGTGGCTGCATTTCTTTTTAATTACCCAGGGGCTTCCTGAAGACTGGAAAAGGGGTTTGTGTGGGAGGACTGGGGTGGGGAGTTCAAGGGGTGATGTCCTGGATGACCAACTGGCTCCTTGAAATCAAGATGTTCCATGAAAAACTCATCATTTCAATCAAATGACTTCTTCCTTCCAATTTCTTTTTTGTTGATGGTGTGGCTATCCTTCTTATAAGTTTGGCTTGAAACCTTGAAGTCAGCCATGGGGTAGTGAAAAGTGTTCTAGATTTAAAATCGGAACCAGCTCTTCGAAATATTAATTGTGCAACTTTGGTAATTCACATGTCTTCTTTCTGCCTCAGTTGGACTAGATCCGGGATTCTTAACTCTGTGTGTGTGTGTGTGTGTGTGTGTGTGTGTGTGTGTGTGTGTGTGTGACTGTAGGGATCCCTTCTCAGAATGTTTTTAAATACATAAAATGCAGGATTACAAAGGAAAGCAAAGGTTAATGAAAATAAAGATGTATTTTTTTCCCATGCACATTCACAGAGCCCTTGAAATCTATCCTCAGGCTACTTGAGGGAAATAAAGGGGTTAAAGATCCCTGGACTAAATGATCCCCAAGATTCCTTCCAGCTTTAAACTCTACCTAAATTTGCCTCCTCTCTCAACCTTCTCCTCCTTGTTTCTCTGCCCCACATCCACTTGTTTACTAAATTGGACCTCATCCATGGGATTAACTTATTCCAACAAAGAATATTCAGAGCTACCCATGCCCTCCCTACCTTGGTGGCTCCTGGCCTTGTCTTCCCAAAATCCTTTACAGGGGATCTACCTAAAGTGCTGGAGGCTAGCCTCTTGTTCTCTTGACATTGTTCAGAATCTGAGGAAGTATATAGGCTCTCTCCTGATGGTCTCTTAGTGTAGATATATGACTGACCTTCCTTTTCTTTTAGGTTACTTCACATTTTGGCTTCACTTATAGCAATTAAGTCAAGATTATACTCAACTTGCGCATGTTTAACCTATGTTGGATTTTTCTGTCTAGGGGAAAGGGGAGAGGGAAGGGAGGGAGAAAAATTTAGAACACAAGGATTTGCAGGGGTGAATGTTGAAAACTATCTTTGCATGAATTTTGAAAAATAAAAAGCTATTATGATATAAAAAAGATTATAATCCAGTGTTATATTCACTCATTTGTCATTGGACAAGGATTTTACATTCAAAGTACCAATAGTTATGTTAATGCTTATAGATGGTATGGTTCTTAGAATCCCCCTTATTCTCTCTCTTCCACCACTCGGCTACTATTGCTATAGAAGGGGAAGGGTGCACATATGATAATGTTTTTTTTTCCTTTTTTTAAAAGAAAATTATTTAATGTTTTCCTCCAGTTACATTTAAAACAAAATTCCTTTTTTACATTTGCTTTTAAAATTTTTGAGTTCTAGGTTTTCTCCTTTATCCCCACCCAGAATTTTTTAAAGGTTTAAAAGTTTATTAATACACATTTCTTTATGAATGATGTGAGAGAAAAGTCAAAACAAAAAGGAAAAATTACAAAAGAGAGAAAAAACAGAAAAAATAAGTGAATATAGCATGTGTTGATTTACATTCAATCTCCATAGATTTTTTCTGGATGCAGATAGCGTTTTCTATCCAAAGTTTATTGGGATTATTTTGGATCACTGAACCAATGCAAAAAAACAGGTCTTTCATAATTAATCATCGCATGTTCTTGCTGTTACTGTGTACAATGTATTCCTGCTTCTGGTTGTTTCGCTCAGCACCAGTTCATGTAAATCTTTCCAGTCCTTTTAAAATCAGGTTGTTCATCATTTTTTAATAGGACAATAATATTTCCATATCTTCATATTCAGCCGTTCCCCAACTGATGGGCATCTACTCATTTTTCAATTCTTTGCTACCACAAAAAAACTGCTACAAACATTTTCCTCTCTTTTATGATTTCCTTGGGATACAGATCCAGTTGTGGTACTGCTGAATCAGTTTCATAGTCCTTTGGGAATAGTACAATTTTTTTTCTTTTTTTTTTTCATAGGTTACCAAAATCAAATAATTCAATGCCAAATAGCCCATTGGAGAGGACTCTGTCTACACTTAACTGGTCCAATGCTAAAAAATTAAGCTTAAAATGTTTCCAGGACCATACTCAAAGCCTTCTAATATGTCCTTAAGCACCCAAGATTACCCATATGTCATGGTTATGGAGAAAGTGTCAATAGTGTAATGTGTTATGTGTCCCAAGAGCAGATTTTTAAACATTTAGCAGCACAGACCTGCTGAGGATGAACTATTTTTAAATAATTATTTTTATTTTTTTTTAAATTAACAAACATTTCTAATTAACCTGTCCCCTCTTGAACAAATTGAAAAAAAAAATCCCTCGACACATCACTACATAGTTAACAGGATAAATTCCCATATTGTCTCCAAAAGCCTATTTCTGCAATATAAGTTCATTGCCTTCTGTCCAGAAATAAATAGCATGTTTCATCTTCATTCTTTTGGAGTCATAGTTTATTCTTGAGCTGATGAGAGTTCTAAGGTCTTTTAAGTTTGTCTCTCTCTAGTTTGTTTTCCTGATTCTGTGTGCTTCATTCTATATCAGTTCACAAATTGTTTTCCTAGTTCTGTTTATTTTATTCTGTATCAGTTCACAAAGGCCTTCCCAATCTCCTCTGAAACTGTTTTATCATTTCTTATGGCACAATAATATTCCATTATTCACATGCCAGATTTTGTTTCCCAATAGGAAGATATCTCTAGGTTTCCAATTGTTGGTACCAAAATAAGGGGCTGCTATAAATATTTTTGTACATAGAGACTATCTTTATCTGAACATGTTTCCCCTCTAGAACATTCTTGACTACTGGCTATCCTGTCTCCTCTTGAAGAAAAAATTTCCTATGATGGGAAGCTCATTACTTCTCCAAGCAATTCATTCCACTTTGGGATAACTCTAGTTATTAGGAAATTTTTTTTCTTATATTAAGCTGAAATTGGTCTTCCTGTAGCTTCTACCCATTGCTGCAAGGCAGAAAAAGTCTAATTCTTCTTCCTCATAAGAACCTTTCAAATATTTGAAGATGGCAAGATCATAAGATTCAGAAATGTAAGGAGTCATAAAGATCACCTAATCTATCTCAGTTAGTCTAACCTCTTCTTTTTATAGTGGAAGAAACTAGTCCTTGAATGGTTAAGCACTTTACCCAAACATCTTTATGTCTTCCCAAGTTTTATTTTTATTAGGTAATACTTCCAAATTCTTTCACAAATCCTCATGTGACATGGTTCAATTTCCTTTAATGATCATGTTTCCAGTTTTTTTCCATTTTCCTTCTAAAAGAAGTCAAAGAGCTCTGCAATTATGGTTCAGAGGAAAGGATGCTACCTTTGTAATCAGAAGAACTGGCCAACTCTTCGTCTATGACTATCTAAACTATGAATCTGTGATCTTATGAATTCATGGAGATTGCATAGGCAGGTAAAGAGCAGAACTGGGACTCAAATTTACAGGAAGATAATGAAGACTATTAAAGGGACTTAAAACCATATCACGGGAGGATTGATAAAGGCATTTAACTTTGTTGGGTCTTAGTTTCCTCATCTATCTCATCTATAAAATAAAAGGATTGATTTAGAAGGTCTCTAAGGTTTCTTCAAGCTCTAATTCAATGATTTTTTGATTCATTTTGGATACTCAGCTTCCATTTGAGCTGTTTAGTGAACTGCATATTAATGTTACTTGACATAGCCTTAGTTTTAGTTTTGGTTTTGGTTTTTGTTTTTTTTTTAACCACCATCTCACTGTGATGATTCATATTGATCTTTCAGTCCACTAAAACCCTTTTCACACGAACTTCCTGCTACCTAACCACAGGCTATTAATAGGATAGTTATCTATTTTGTGCTTATATAATTGAGTACTTGAACTTGAGCATGGGGCTTTACATATATCATTATTAAATGTCTTCTTTGATATTGGTCTCAGCAGAAATATGAAATTCAATTAAGCAGTATTTACTAAACACCTAATGAATCACAGAATTGTAAAGTTGTAAAGGGCCTAGGAGGCAAGTATGTCCAAACCCTGACTGCAGCTGAATCCCATTCCAACAAGTGATTGCCCAATCTCTGTTTGGTGACTTCCAATGACTGGTACTTATTAAATCTTCCCTCCCTGGAACCTCAGATGATCTAGTATCTCTTTTGTATGTACCTATACATAAAATAAGGGGTGACTTTTTCTGGTTTTGAAAAATTTAAGGGGGTTGAACCAAGACACATATAACTTGTAACATATAAGAGATCTTTGGAGTTGATATTTGGGAAATTCTAAAGTCCAGAAATGTTCTAAGATTATTGGACAAATGTACATCACTTGATTGCCCATAGTTGGAAGAAATCAGATTTGGTTAATCACTATGAGCTAGCTTTGGGCCAATAAAGTAAGTTTAAGAATAAACCTCAGAGTCTGGTGGAAGAATGACTTTACCTTTCTCTATCCTCCCATCTTTTCCCTGCAAGATGGAAACTCCTTGGAGTCCATCCAAAAGATAAGGACTGGAAAAATGTTGTAAATTCCAAGCTAAGGTCCCTGCCCTTTCTGAAAAAGTCCAGCACTTCTCTTGGATTGTTACCATACCCATTAGTGGGTTGCTCTATGAACTTTGTTTGGATATTCTGAAGGAAAAGGCTTCAAGATCTATATTCTAGAGCTCTTAGCACATGGGTAGCAGTCTAAGGCTGCTTGTTCTCTTCCCTTCCTCCTTCTCTTCTTCTTCATGATTTTCCCATAAGCTTTCCCTGACCGCTGTTACTCACAAGAATCTCTCTACCGTCTGAGCTTCCACTGTCCCGGCTGGGCACATTCCACCTTACAAACCTTTCCATTCCTCTAGGAGCATGGCAGTGTTTCCCTACCATCTACCTCCTCTATAAAGTACCTGAGTAGAGGAATGGTTTTCTCACTAATCTTTGTGTTCTCAGAGCCCAGAGAGGACTTAGAAACATCTTGGTATAGGAGAACACTAAATTTGGAGAAGGCCTGAGTTCAAATCCTAACTTTACTATTTAATTATCCATGTGATCCTAAGCAAGTTGTTGAAAAGTGAAGAACCTAACCTCTCTGGATTTGTTTTTTCACCTGTAACATATGATTGCTGCAGTCCTTTTTCACTCCTTTTTTCCCTTGAAAAAGGGTATAGGTATCACTACAAGGGCAGTCTTAGAGTTACGCTCACCAGGGAGCTTTCCTACAAATCCTCCTCCTTCTGAGCTAATCTGTTTCGTCCAGAAAATCTTCCCAATAACTCTTCCCATTTGTCCTCCTTCACACTAATTCAGGTGTCTAACAGCACTAATAGCAGCTGGTGTAAGAGAAAGAGAGAAGTCAGGCCTCCTCTCTAATGCTTAGCCCAGTGACTTTGATCACCTTTCTAACAATCAGATCTGTACAAAAGTGGATGCGGCTGTTTCTGTGAGGGGGTGAATTTCCCATCACTGGAAGAAGGGAGAACTCTTCAAGGAAAAACTGAAGACAACTTGTTTGGGAGGATTCTCTCTCAGGGATAGAGGGGATCAAATGCCTTCTGGGTTTCTTTCAAGCCCTGAAATTCTACAAATCATGTCAAATTGCTGAGCCTCAGTTTCCCTACTTGTAAAATGGGAATGACAATAAAAGCCTCTACCTCTCATGGCTGTTGTGAGGATCAAATGAGAAAATATTTATAAAATATCTTGCGAATCTTAAAGCACTTTAGAAATGCTTGATGATGATGGGATAAATGTGATGGCACCTAGGGGTCTTATAGACTAGGAGAAAATATAGCATAAGCCTCCCATCTAGAGGCATAGAAATGATGCAAACATAAAGTTTAATAACGTAAGTTATTATATTATAATTATTATATTATTATATTATATTATATTATATTATTATTATATTATATTATATTATATTATATTATATTATATTATATTATATTATATTATATTATATTATATTATATTATATTATATTATATTATATTATATTATATTATATTATATTATATTATATTATATTATATTATATTATATTATATTATATTATATTATATTATAAATATAAAATTGGCTCCCAGGCCTGGTTTGTGTACTCATAGGCAGTGGAGGGATAGGAGGGTTCCTCAGAAAGAAGAGCCCAGTCCCTCTCCCCTTCCCTATTTTATGGAAGAGCAGAAACCACTTGCCAAGGTCACAGGGTGAGGAAGAGGCAGAGCTGGAATTTGGACCCAGGTGTCCCTGAGAACCATGGCCAACCCTCTTCCCATTCTTCCACCCATCTAGTGACCTAGTCCTGGTGGCTGATTTCTGAATGTGTATATTTTGTTTCTACTTGCAAAGAAGCCCTAGAGAATGCGCTCCATGGCCCTATTCAGCGGGGAAGATCTTAGGGAGAGGAGGGGGGTCCAAGTGAGGGACAGTGAGTGCCAGGAGAAGCAGGAAGGTGGGGAAGGCTCAGGTTTGGCAGACTGAATCTAGGCAACATGAACTTGGTGTGCTGAGAGTTTCTGGGATCTGGCAAGTTTCGTTAAGAAAGGGGGGGAAAGGAAAGCAAAGGGCATTTGGCTTAATTCCAAGGGAGGAGTTAATACCCAAGGAAGCTGGCCTGAAGTCAGTGACGCCCAAATTGTAAGCTCGGATCCTCTTTCTTTAAACACACGGTTATTTTTATCTCTGTCTAGGGGCAAAGTCCAGTCTTTGCCTGGAAAGTGGCAGCTGAGTTTAGGGTTTGGGGCAGAAAAGGTACAAGGTGTGAACTGGAGCCTGTTGGTCATCTGTCTGAGCAGCATTAAAGACCTTGCAGGTGAGGAGCCCTGAGAACCCCAAGAGGATGAGACTGGCAGAAGTGGAGCTCTGGACTGGGACTGGAATAATAATAATAGCTAGCTAGCATTTCCACAGTACTCAAAGGTTTGCAAAGCATTTTACGTACATTAATTCTCATAGCTACTTTATAAGAGCTTAAACTTTTTCTACTTGCCTCCTCTTTTTGTCAGAGAAATTTTTATGTGATCCCAAGAATATAGGCATATAAAATAATTTTCCAATCCCCATATTCAGTTATGTGCATTGCTCAATAAAATAATGTGCTATTATTATCATCCCCATTTTAGATAAAAAAGCCTAGGAAAACAAGAGATTAAGTGAACTCTCCAGGATCACAGAGCTAGTAACTTGAGATGGGATTTGAACACAGGTCTTTCTGACTAGAGGCTCAGTCTTTTATCTACTTTGGCACCACATTGCCTATTTAGAAGAGGAGGGACCTTAGAAATCATCTAGTCACAATTTAAATCCCACAGAACCCACAGAAACATTCTGAGCCTCAGTTTCCTCAACTGTAAAATGGGAATAATATTTGCATTCCCTCTAGTCATATGAAAAAATGCTCTAAATCACTACTGATTAGAAAATGTCAAATAAGACAACTCTGAGGTACCATTTCACACTTCTCAGATTGGCTAAAATAGCAGGAAAAGATAATGATAAATATTGGAGGGGGTGTGTGAAAATTGGACACTTATGCATTGTTGGTGGAATTGTGAATTGATCCAACCATTCTAGAGAGTAATTTGGAATCATGCCCAAAGGGCTATAAAACTGTGCATCTTTGATCCAGCACTGTCTCTACTAGGCTTGTATCCCAAAGAGATCATAAAAAAGGGAAAAGGACCCATGTGTATTAAAAATGTAAATTAAAAATTAGCAGCACTTTTTGTAGTGGCAAGAAACTGGAAATTCCTCATCAGTGTGGGAATGGCTGAATAAGTTGTGGTATATGAATGTTATGGAATATTATTTTTCTGTAAGAAACGACCAGCAGGATGATATTAGAGAGGCCTGGAGAGACTTACATGAACTGATGCTAAGTGAACTGAGTAGAACCAAGAGATCACTATATGTGGCAACAACAAGATTGTGTGATCAATGGTTATAGACTTGGCTCTTTTCAACATTGAGGTGATTCAGGCCAATTCCAATAAGCTGGTGATGGAGAGAGCTAGCTGCATCCAGAGAGAAGACTATGGGGAATGAGTATGGATCAAAACATAGCATATTCCACTTTTTGTTGTTTGTTTTCATGTATTTTTTTTCTTTCACCTTTTGATCTAATTTTCTTGTGCAGTATAATGAATATGGAAATATCTTTAGAGGAATTGCACATATTTAACCTATATAGAATTGCTTGCTGCCTATGAGAGGGGCTGAGAGAGAGGAAGTGAGAAAAATTTGGACCGCAAGGTTTTGCAAAGGTGAATATTGAAAACGATCTTTGCATGTATTTGGAAAAATAAAAAGCTATTAAAAATTTGCATTCCCTGCCTGGCAGTCATGAGGAAAACCTGTGAGACTTGGAGTGGAAAATGGGAATGGTTTTATTGTCCTCCATCCCTCATTTTCCTGGTAAGAGAGGAGACCAATTTGCCCAAAGTCATACAGATATCAAGTAACAGGACCAAGTCATAGGATCATGAAGTTGGGGCTAGAAGGGATTTTAGAAGCCATTTGTTTTATAAATAAGAAAATTGAGGCCTTAATTTACAGATGAAGAAAGAAGACTTAAATGATCTACCCAAAGTCATGCAGATGTGACTTGAACCCAAGTCTTCTAACTTTTAAATCCAAAGCTCTTTTCTCTGGCTTCAGGTACATGTGTTTTTTTTTTCACATGCCTTCTACCATACGCCATATACTTTCTGCCACATAACATGTGGCACAGGGTTACAAGCCTCACAATGGCTCTGTAACCTTGACTGGGATTTACCTCCTCTGTTACTACTCTCCCTTTGGAGCATCCTGACTGCTTGTTTCTTTGTTTAAAAATGTTCCACAAACATGCAACAAAGTTATCATAACTTTCTTTTCCTCCCTTTTTTTCCTTCCCCTTTATCCTAGAGATGGCTACCATTAGACACAAATAAGTGTGTTTGGGATGGGGGTTATACATACACATACATGTTTATGTAACATTATTCTGTATATATACTTCTATTTATCAGTTCTTTTTCAGGATGCAGATAAGGTCTTCATATGTTCCTTATAGTTAATTCAGAGATTTATAATAGTTAAACATTCAAAGTCATTCTTAAAAGAACATTGTTGTTACCTTCTCTTTATTTTACTCTTTTTGTTCTTTGAAATAAATATTTTGTAATTGTTCTTTATTATTATCATCACTTCTTCCCTTCTTTCATCCCACCTCCTGCAGGAAGCTTCCTCGAACTACCTGATCTGCCTACAGCAAGCTTTCTTCCCTTAGCTACCAAGCTTAAGGATACAGAATCTTAGAAACTTCAGAAGCAAATAACCAACCAATAATTGCCTCAGTTTTCTCATCTATGAAGCAAAGGGGTTGGAAATAAACTTTTAGCTCTTAGATCAATACCATCTGTTAGTATTCTCTAATTGCTCCATGTGGTCCTGTGGTCCCTGGATGGACCGTGAGCTCACCAGGGCACAGAAGGGCTCTCTTCCTTCTACATGTCTCTCCCTGACACTTCCCTCAGCCTGGCCCAGGACTTTCCAGGGAGTTCAGTCAAGATTTATTCATAAACTCATGGAAAGCCTGTGAGATCCTGGGCAAATCCTTTGCTTTCACGGGCTCAATCACTTCGTTTGTGAAATGAAACCATTGGATTTGATTCACTCTAAGCCCTCTCCCCCCTCTCTCTCTCTAACCCCCCCTCCCCCGTCTAAATCCTATGATCCTAAGCATCTTAATGAAAATAAACAGATGGTTATTGTCAACTACAGAAAAAATGGTGCAGAATGCTGAAATCGCTTATTGCTCTTTGGTCTTGATCATTCACCAGGATAAGAAGGTCAAAGATGAGGGACAATCCCCGGTTTGTGATTATGGAAATAACATTGACTTTGGAGTTGGAATACCTGGATTTGAATGCCACCTCCAATGAGCGATTCCACCTCCCTCGCTGGCTAATGTGAGTGCATCACTTAGCAATCCTGGCTCTCCATTTCCTCATCTCTAAAATGAGGAGGTAGTTCTACACCTATGTGCTTTCACAGTTAAACTCTCTGAGGCAAAGGGATGGATAAAACGAGGCTCCCTTCCTAGGCTTGGCACACACACACACACACACACACACACACACACACACACACACACACCCTCCACAATCTCTGAGCTTAGCCTCATTTTCCTGTGTGACTTGGTGTCTCCAGGGCCATTGACTCTTCTCTATTAATAACTGGACAGACTAGGGAACAGTTAATGACCACCAGCTGCCTACAGCTCCCCCAGGAGATAAGAGCATGTTCATTTTCCCAGGTCCTGGTTAATCTCTCTTTAAATAGGGCCCCAGAGCTGTTTATAGTAACAAGGGTGGGAATGGATTTGCTGGTGTTTACTCCACCTTCCTGTTAGCTCCTCTTTCCCCATAAATGTTTTTCTAAAGAAGGCACTGACATGCACTGGCTCACCTTTCCTGGCCTATATTAGCCCAAAGCAAAAAGAAGTTCACTGATGTCATCACTATATATGGACTGCTGGACCTGTGCACAGGAGGACCTTAGTCTGAGTCCTATCTCAAACACTGACAAGGTAGATGATACTGGCCAAGCCATATCCGTTGTAGAGCCCAAACAGAAAAGGGATTCCATATAAATGCTGGAATTCTCCAGATATACTCAAAATGACATAGTCCACAAACTGGAATATCGATCTTGGAAACACTGTGGAGCCTCCTAAATGAGATTCACAATTACTTAGGACTTTGGCCTAATACTTCACATAGAAAAAGTCAAATGGTTGAGAAATGCATTTTGTCCCATTGAGATGTCCTATCAGCACATATATCTAAGACAGGCTTCACCTCCAAGGACGTTGGGCTGCCTGGCTGTAAAAACTGCCTGAGGACTGATAGCTGGACAACTGAGGTACCCTTTCTACTTGAATTCCACTTCTCCTTCTCCTGAAAATACCAAGGGTTTTCCATAGTTCATCCAAGGGAAGAACAATATAGCTGTTCACACAATTTGGATGAGCTAAAAGTCACCAACTATAAACTTTCCAGTGAATTGGAAACTTGGACAACTTTATGCCATGCACACCTCTAAGTACTGTTATTTGCTAGTTTAACCTAAAGACCCTTGGGTCATCTACCTACTGTTGTCCACTTAGGACTTCAGAACTTTCCCTCTCTCCTGCAGCAGAACTTTTCTATGTGTTGTGTCTCTTTACTGAGCTCTTTGAGAGTAGGAAGTTGTCTACCTTTTTGGCTCTTACATCTTCAGTGCTTGGTACACAGTAGGCAGTTAATTTAAACTTTGATTTATTCATTCTTAACCTCAGTTTCCTCATCTGCATACTGGAACAATAGCACTACTTCCCAGGGTAATTGTGATGATTAAATGATAATCTTTTACAAACTTTTAAAGTGGTATATAAATATCTGCTATTATTATTAATTATCATCATTGTAGTGGCTATGTTTTCTCACTCCAGACTTAACTCTCTCTCTCCCCCCCCCCTTCGACAATACCATGTAATGTGATTTACCTAAATTTTTTATTTTGGGAGTGGGTATGGGCAGCACTGAGCCACAGCCTCTCTTTCATTTCCCTTATAACTAATGGCTTATGTTTATGAAATGGCTGGTGGGGTTAGGACTCCATTTGTTGACTGGGTGACATGCCAGTCTATATTTAGGACTAGGGTTCAGTCTTGATTGGAGTCTGGGCTAACCAGGTGTAAGCTGTCTAACTTTCTGTACCTGACTCCCAAAAACTTCTGTGTTGTTGTATTTCATTCCCCCCCCCAATCCCTGAACAGATAGAAAAATGAACAGACATTTGCAAATACACTTCCTCATTCCTGGATTAGATGCTAACTATTGGAATATTTGTTCAAGAAACTCATGTTTGAGAGCAGAGACTGTTTCTAGAATGAGAGACCGATGTCTCTCAACAATATATCAAAAACTTTCACCTATCAAATTGGCTCAAATGAATTTTCAATCAGTGTAAATTATTTAAGCACCATACCTGCTAAAGAATTTGACTCACGTATGGGGCAGCTTGCTGAGATACACCTTAATTTTCTAATGTGAATTAAATGGACCTAGAACAAGAATTAGTAAACTTTCAGAGGTGACATAGGCATCTTATTCTTCTTGTCTGGGTGTAAAATGTGGTTTGGTTGGGGGAGGAGATGGAAAAGTGTTCCAGGGGAACATTAGGCTGAGTTTTAGCACATAGAAATAAATACCAAAGACAGAAGATCGACTTCTGATCAGCATTTTCTTTTAAGATCAAATGTCCTTGTCAAGGGTTATATAAGAGTGTTGTTATCCCACTCCTTTACTAGCAGGACAATCAGGTAGACATGTCCAGTAGTTAGTTGAAGATGTAGGATCCAAGGTAAGAGAGGAATTAGAAATGAATGTATATGTGTGTATGTATACACACATATATGTGTATATGAATGTATGTATATACATATATCCTACCCAAATGATTCACATGAGCCATTTGTGTAGAAAAGATAATTTAACTCATGAGAACAAATGAAATCACTAAGGGAGATATAGCAAGAGAAAAAAAAAGGAGAAAGGATGGCTCAAAATGGTGGAGTGAATGACAGAAGAACAGCTGAGCTCTCATACAATTATTCCAGAAAAAAGAAAAATATAGCATTAGACTGAATAATACTGAAGAAATTCAAGAAGAAAGGATAGTGGGCTTTTTTCCAACCCAGATCTATAATGTACAAAAAGGCAGCCAGAAGTCTGAGAGTACTAGAAGAAAGGTCCAGCCAGAAAAGCTTAACCAGTATTGGATTGAGGTAAACCAAAAAATCTGGAGCCTGCTGTTAGTGTTCCCTGAGGTTGAGTGTGGTCCAGGGGCAAATCTGGAGCACCTGGAGTCTGCAGCAATAGCTTTCTGACTGGAGGAGGGACAAGAACCCAAGAAGTTCAGACTGGGAGGGCAACAATTAGACTTATCTGATCTGAAAATATATAGCTGGTTAGCTTAACTTGTCTCTGAGATTCATGAAGCACACATTGCTCACCATCTAGAGAAAGTATGACAAGACCTCAAAAAATACAGATCAAGGCCAAATAAAACTCCATAATTCCTTCTACAAGTGCATAGACTGGCCCTCATGTACAATTCCAATTCAGCAAATCAAATGGAAAAAAAGAGTAAACAAAAGAAGATACCAACAATAAAGAAATATTAAGGATCCAGAACCATTAAAGATACAAATCTAGAAGAGGAGAATAATACCACAATATCTATAAGCAAAACCTCAAACAAAAGCATAGCTAGAAGAAATGAAGCAACAGTTTAAAAAATTATATTCTAAATAAATGAGAGGTCTAGAGGAAAGAATTGGAGGAAGAATAAAAACAGTACCAAAAATGCAAAAACTTATGTAAGCAATAGACTCCATAAGTTAGAATGAACCAAATAGAAATCAATACCTCTGAGAAATAATCAATATCTAATAGAAATTATAGAACAAAGTTTTAAAAACTGAAAAAATAGAAGAAAATATAAGGTATATCTAATTAGAAATAATTGACCTGGAAAATAGATGAAGGAAAGATAATCTAAGAATCACTGGACTATTTGCAAACCAGAGAAAATGGGGAAAGAGTTCTGGATATCATATTTCAAAAAATTAGGAATAAAAACTACCAAGACTTATTAAAACTAGAGGACAAAGTAAAAAAGGAAAGGATACATTGATCATCTGGAAGAAATCCAAGTCAAAGAAAAAATGATATAGGATTACATGAGACTTGGCAACTAACATTTTAAAAGAAAGTAAAGCTTGCAAAAGATAAAAGCTTACAACAAAGAATATCTTATCCATAAAAAAAGAGTATTATTCTACAGAGGGACCATTAGGGAAATAAGCATTCCTGATGTAAAGTCTGTATCAGAGTTTGTGATTGTTTTGTCTTTTTTGAGTTATGTCTGAATCTTTGTGACCTCTTTAGGGTTTCCTTAGCAAAGATACTGGAATTGTTTGCTATTTTCTTCTCCAGTTCATTTTACAGATAAGGAAACTGAAGCAAATAGGGTAAAGTGACTTGCCCAGGGTCACACAACTAGTACATATCTGAAGTGAGATTTTAATTCAAGAAGAGTCTTCCTACTCCAGGCCCAGTATTCTATCTACTGTTCTACCTACCTGTAGCCAGATCTAACAAAAAACTTTAAAATGCAAATACACGATTCAAGAAAAATACAGAAACGGAAATGTATCTGAACACTTAGAAGGAATTATGTACAATGATGTATTATTTAATTCTAAAAGGGAAAAAGGAAACAAATATCCCTTCAAAGCCATAATGACTTCAAGGGGTATCATAAAGGTAGGAGAGAGAGAGAGAGAAACAGAGAGAGAGAGAGAGAGAGAGAGAGAGAGAGAGAGAGAGAGAGAGAGAGAGAGAGAGAGAGAGAGAGAGAGATGGTCTTTTGATGAGCTAAAGGGAAGAAAAGAAAGAAAGGGAGAGGAAATTAATACATTAGGAAAGAAAGGGGATGGGACTTACCATCTAACATTACCTACTAGAAATAAATGGCTCTCACTTATATATATTTGAATCAGTTATATCTTGGTTATTAAACTTTTTCAGAGAAAGTTGTTGAAAAGATGTTTTCACAGTTAATTAAACAATTAACCCTTGTGGTTACTATTTTGATTTTGTTTGTGCAAATTTTTTTTTAGTTTTATGTAGTCAAAATTTTTTATTTTACTTTTTATGGTTTTTTTTTCATATCATGGACTGTGGCTTTTATTTTCCCAAGTAAGTTGGAAAATTTTAAAAAAAGACAGAAATAAATACAAACCAGTTCATCACCAGCAGCATAGTAGTGTTTTAGTCTTGCCAAAACTCTTCCAATATTTACTGTTTTTATTTTTGTCATCTTAACCTATTTTCTGAGTATGATATAAAACCTTAAATTATTTTGCTTTGCATTTTTGTTTGGAGTTTTCTGATTGTGTGATATGTTTGTTATATGATCATTAATAATTTGCAATTCTTTTAACAACTGTTTGTTTTTATCCTTTGACCAATTCTTTAATGGCTTTTGGATTTATATATTTCTTTTAATTATCTGTGTGTATATTGGAAATCAGACTATAATCAGAGATGTTTGACACAATATTTTTTTCTCTCCATATGAATGTTTGTCTTATCCTAGTTTCATTAACATTGCTTTGAAAAGCAAAAAGTTTTTTAATTTCATGTAATCAATTCTATAACTTGTTAGCTTAATAATTCACACTTAGTAATAATACTAAAAGGCACATAATCTTTCTTTTCCATATTTATGGCTGATTTTTAATATTCAAGTCATGTGTGCATTTTGAAATTTTTGTGGTATATAGTCTGAAATGTTATAAATCTAATTTCTTCTAGACAGCATTCAAGTTTTTCTCAGCAGTTTTTGTTAAATGGGGGCCTAACATGTTTTGGAATTTATTGGATTCTGGGCTATTGAGTTCCATTATTCTGATTCTTATTTTCTATTCTGTTCCACTGATCTATTTTTTAACCTGTACTAGTCTCGATGAATAATGATTTATGGTAGAATTTGAGACCTAAAAGGGATATTCTTTCTTTATTCCTCCCTTCCCCTCTCCTCATTATTCTCTTTGGTATTCTAGGGTTTTTCCCTCCAAATAAATTGCTTAACTCTACAAGAAATCCCTTTGGTAGTTGATTGACATAACACTAATTCTGTTAATTAATAATATATCATCATTTTTATCATATTGAGGTAAACCAGCCATAAGCACTGAATTTGTTTCCAATTATTTAAATCCTTCTTTGTTTCTTTAAAGTGGGTTTTGTTATTCTATTTATACAAGTTTTGATTGTGCGTTTGTTAGGTGGACTCCCAAATATTTTGTGTATTTTGTACTTTTGAGTGAGATTTCCTTTTATATTATCTAGAACTTATTTTTTTTTCCTTTTTAAATTTTCCCTAGTTACATGTAAAAAACCAGTTTTTTTTTTGTTATACATGTACATTCATTTTTTAACATATTTCCCTATGGATCATGTTGGGAGAGAAACAAAAGGAACAACAACAAACAAACAAAAAAAAACAAGAAAAAAAGGTGAAAATAGTATGTGTTAATTTTCATTCAGTCTCCATATTTCTTTCTCTGTATGTGAATGGTATTTTTCACCCAAAGTTTATTGGGATTGCCTAGGATCACTAAACCACTGAGAAGAACCAAATCTATCATAGTTGATCACCACACAATCCTGCGATTGCTGTTTGTTGTCCTGGTTTTGCTTGCTTCATTTATTATCAGTTCATGTAAATATTTTCAGCCCTTTGTAAAATGAATCTATTTATCATTTTTTTATAGAACAATAATATTCCATTACTTTCATATACCAAAACTTATTCAGCCATTCTCCAATTGATGGACATCTATCCATTTTCCAATTTCTTGCCACTACAAAAAGAACTGCTACAAACAATTTTGTACATGTGGGTCCTTTTCCTTCTTCTATGGTTTCTTTGGGATACAAACTCAATAGTGGCACTACTGAATCAAAGTTTAAGCACATTTTTATTAGAACTTATTATGAAAGAAATTGCTTGTGAACATTTTTATAGTATTTTTCCTATTTATATGTAAAAGCAACTTTTAACATTTATTTTTTATAAAGTTTTAGTACCAAATTTTTTTCCTCCATCCCTTCTCTCCCCTTCCCTAAAATGATAAGCAATCTGATATAGGTTATATATGTACAGTTATATAAAACATTTCTATATTTGTTATATTGTGAAAGAGAAAACAGTTTGCAAAAATATATTATAAAGTATTGCAAAAGGAAAAAATAAAGAAAGTGAAAGTAGTATACTTTCATTTTCATTCAGATTTCACCAATTCTTTCTCTGGTTATGGTTAGCATTTTCCTTCATTAGTTTTTTTTTGGAATTTACTTGGATCATTGTATTGCTAAGAAGAGTAAATTTGAGTTAATCATGATACAATATTATTGTTATTATGTACAATGTATTCCTGGTTCTGCTCACTTCACTTTGTATCAATTCATTTAGATCTTTCTAGACTTTTCTGAAATCTGCCTGCTCATCATTTCATAGCACAACAATGTTCCATTACAATAATATACCACATTTTGTTCAGCCATTCCCTAAATGATGGGAATCCCCTCAGTTTCCAATTCTTTGAAGCCACAAAAGAGCTGTTACAAATATTTTTGTACATGTAGGTCCTTTTCCCTTTTCTATGATCTTTTTGGAATACAAACCTAGTAATTCCTGGATAAGCACAGTTAGGCTGCCCTTGGGGCATAATTCCAAATTGCTCTCCAGAACGGTTGGATAAGTGGTTTGTGACCATTTTGAAAGGCAAGTTGTGATAAGAGTCATATTATCTCAGAATTAAGAAACCTTTGAAATCAAAAACCATCCCTGACTAAGAATAAGTACCCTTTGCAACATCCTAACAGAGTACTCAACCAGACTTTGCTTGAAGATTTCTAATAAAGGACAATCCACTACTTCCTGGGGCTGATTTTATCCTTAGAGGTGTTTGAAAAAAATACTGACAAAAGAGGTAAGTCCACAGTAATTAGTACAGGGAAGGGACTGGAAGCTACACTATCAAGAATTGGTTGAAAGGTTTCTTTAGTAAGAAAAAAACAAGACTAGGATGGATGATACATGAAAAGTATCTTCAAGTATTTGAAGAACTGTCACATGAAGAGAGATTAAGCTTGTTTAGTTTAGTCCCAGTGGTCAGAACTAGAGAAGTAGAAGTTCCAAGGAAGCATATTCCAACATGATGTAAAAGAATTGGCTAATGATGAGAGTTATCAGGATGGGATGGGCAGCTTTAAGAAAGAATGATGAAGATGTTTATTTGGACAGTGAATGATCAATTTTAGAGTAGGTTCTTGATCAGATGTGGTTTAAACTAGTTGCCCTTTGAAATGCTTAATTACTGTGACATTTTCCATACCAACTATTGAAAAGTAGAAGGCAGAACCTTCTCCCTTCTCACAGAACTGGACTTCAGGAAAAAATATACAAAGACATGGAAGGGCTGGGATTTTTGTTAATGATGCAAACATGGATATTGAAGCATTAAAACAAATAAATTTTGATAATAGCATTCTAGATTAGGTGTAAGCAGCAATGCCAATGAAGAAAAATCTTCAGCAATATTGTTCCCTCTCAATGGTGCTTCATTCCTTGATATAAATAGTCCAGGTTCTCATTTCCCCTGTTCCATCTCCAAATCTGCTTTCAGAAAACATGCTGAGCAGTGGAAAGAGCCCTGTTATTTTTATTCAAATCTGCCTTTGATGTTTATTAGCTTGTGAACTCAGCCAAATCAATTCATCTCTCTGGTCTCTATTTTTCCATCCTCAAAATGAGGAGTTTTGATAAGATAATCACTAAAAATCCATCCCCACTTTGATCTTCTCTTTCCTAAGGTCTCTTTCACTTCTAAAATTAGTGATCATAACATCCCCTCTCTTTAGGTTGGAATCCCAGCTTTGCTACTTTCTAGCTGTGAGTTGTTTGACAAGTTCCTTAAAATCTCTTTGCCCTCAGTTTCCTCATCTATAAACTGAAACTGATGGAGTGGATGACTTCTATGGTCTTATGATTCTAGCTGATGGAGAAATTACAACTGGTATTTAGGGAGAAGACATTTTTAAATAAGGGAAGAAGTTGGGTCCCACAAAACTAGACTATGCATACATACTATGCAGTCTATAGTCAGCCAACCCTGTCTCAGGGCTTAGTCCTTTGAGGAAATGAGAGCATTTTATAATCGTTTTGTTGTTCTTCCTACAAATGCATGCTATTCTCAAGGACAATGCATCCCTCTTTCCTCCCCCCTCCCTTATGGAGTGGTTATTTTCTATGGAAATAGAATTCACCCCTTATTTCCTTGACCTATTTATCTATGTCTGCCTGTCTTACTTCTCAGAGATAGAAGTCACCAGAGGGGGTAAGCCAATGCTGGGCAGGAGGGCTTGCTTTTCTACTTGCAGTTCCATAGAATGGAAAAGGCTTGGCTCTGCTACTTACTAAATGGGTAATCCCAGCATAACTCTTTTCATTTCTGGGCCTTATTATCTATAAAACAAGGGAGTTGTATTTGATGATCTTAAGTTTGTTTGAGCTCTGACATTCTATATTTTAAGGTCTCTCCCAATTCTGACATTTTCCATGTTCTCTGTTCTTAAGTCCATCCCGGCTCTGACATTCATTCTCTGTTCTAAAGTCCCCTCTCAGCTCTAATATTTTCTCTGTTCTCTGCTTTTTCATTTTAGATCTAAATCTTCTGCCTTCCCACCTTTCAGTCTCCTTATACTTTATTTCATTTGTGATTGAATGATTCCACAAGTATTTGCAGTTCTTCAAACACGAATCTTATCCTCCTGTCTTTGTGCCTGTCCATTTTTTCCATTTTGACCTTTATTGGTTCCTTAATATGTTTATGTTTTTCCTTTCAGATAAGTATTCATCGTGTAAAGATCTTGTATATGCCTAATTATTTACACATTTTCTACTCCATTAGAATGTCAGCTCCCAGAGGGTCTGTTTTGTGGTTTGTTTGGTTTGTTTGTTTGTTTGTTTGTTTGTTTTTTATCCCCACTAGGAATTGGAAGAAGATTTGACATAAAGTAAGTTCGTAATAAGTGCTTGTTGACTGATTTCTCTGAGAGTAAGACCTTTGTTCTTCATCCTCTCTCCCCTCACCCCAGCATAGACCAATATTCAATAAAATTTGATTTGTTGGACATTTCCAGCCCTAGGGATTGGTTGGTTTGGGCATGGGACAAGTCCTCCTGAACTATCCTTCCAGAAGTCTTTGGGGAGCCATTGCATTCTCCAGTTGTTCCTTTTAGTCTAGTGATCCAGATGAAAAAGATGAACATCAGGGTCCAAGAAGGAAAAATAAAAGTAGCTAGTTTTTAAATAGAGGCTTTTTAAGTTTTGCTAAAACACTTTACAGATATTAATTCATTTTATCTTGGATTTGAACCCAGATTTTCCTGACTCTAAGTCCAGTCCTGTATGCACTGTGATATCCCACAGACTTAGAAGCTCGAAGTTGAAAGAAACTTGGCTCAGGTTACCTTGCCCACAGTCAGAATTGCCATTTTCTCCAGATCACAAACTTCCATTATTGCTTTTTGAGTATTCTGGGATTTCCTCTACAGCATCTGCCATATGTTGTCATGTGGTCATTCTGCTAGAGCTAAAATATCTCCAGTGTGGTGAAGCACATAATCCCCAGAGTTAATGCTTTTCTTGTTGGATAGCTCTATTATGGAATTAGTTCTTCTCTTGATCTGAAATTTGTATATTCCCATTCCCCCTTGTCCCCAGCTTCACTGAACCCAGGTCCCTTCTGGTATTATAGCTGCTCTAGCCATGGTGCTGAATTGTTAAGTAACTTTGTTTCTCACAGGTTACTCTCCCTTATAAACATATTTGCCCATATCACTTCTTTCTTCAGAAGTCTCCAGTAATTTCCCATTGCCCATCTAAGAGACTCTTCTGCGTCGGGCCAGCCTGCCTTTCCGGCTTTATTTCCTATTACTTTCCCTCCCTCTGCCCAGAACTGTGTGCTCTAGCCAGACTTGGATGTACACCCTCTGATACACACCCTATATTTTCATACTTATAGGACTTTGCACATTTATTTTTATGCCTGGAGTATCATACCTGCTCTTCTTCACCTTTTCTGAGTTTTGTTTTCCATACCCTTTACAATTAAATTTAAATACCACCTTTCTTTCCAGGAAGCCTTCCCCAATCCCTTGAATGGTAATGAATTTCCTCATTGGAGAGTCCTGCTGCATTTCTCTAACATGTAATATTATGTTTTGCCTATTTGTGCTTGTGTAATATTTTCAGACTGTGATCTCCATAAGAGCAAGGCTTTAGATCCAGATTTTTTTTTGCCTCATCCCTAATCTCTGAATGTCTGGCACCCTAGGACTTACTATTTGACCCTGCCTAATCACTCACATCCTGTACTCCTACTGATCCCTGATGTCTCCTGTTTGGAGACTGGGCTCAGATTGTACTTTTAGCTAAGGTTCTTTATTTCCCACCTTATTCTCCTTTCTTTCTGCATGCCCATTTCCCAAATATCCAGTCCTGAGTCTGTATTCTACATGAAACCTTTCCTGTACCCTCCCTGAGCTGCTAGTGATTCTTCTCTCTTCCATCACCTTTTTTGAACATTCCTAAATTTGCTGATGTTTGTTTCTCCCAGTAGATGCAAGCTAGCTCCTAGAGGGCAGGAACTGTTTTATTATCTGTATCTGCAGCACATAGAATAGGAAAATAGTACATAGTAGATGCTTAAAAATTCTTATTAATTGGTCCCTGGCTTGAATTCCTTAGGTTTAGCCTGGATTCTCAATATCAGTTCCTTATTTATAAGCAGTGAATCTTGGCACCAAATTCTGGCTTTATTTAAAGTTAGTACCTAAAATACTTTATTAAATTACTCTTTTGATGTGTCATTTTTGTTGTTGTTTTGGCCTTTGTTCTTGAAGAGGACTATGACATCAGAGAGGTGATGCTATGACATGCATGTGAATTGGATTGAAGTTCACTCTTTCTCCAAGGAAGAAGGGAGATTTTTGAAATGCTAATATTATTCTTCAGTGTAGCACCTGGGAGGGAGCTCTGAAACTTGGAACTTTGCCTTAATCCAAAAGGATACTTGCCTTTGAAGAGTGTATGTTTAGGAAATTCTTTGGAATTTAAAGCAAGGAGATTTCTTAAATATCATTAGTCAAGCTCCCTCAATTTACAGATTGAGCTAGGAGAAGGAATTTTGTCCAATCATTGGTTAAATGTGGCCAGCTAAAGACTTGACCTCTTCTAAAAGCTATTGCCATTACAAATTTTGCCTTGAGAAAATGGTTGGCATGGGGCAGCTTGATGGCACAGTTGATAGAGCACCAGCCACCAGTCAGGAGGACTTGAGTTCAAATTTGACCTCGGACTCTTAACACTTCCTAGCTGTGTGACCCTAGGCAAGTCACTTAACCCCAATTGCCTCAGAAAAAAAGAGAAAATGGTTGACAACATTGGTAACATAAGCAAACATATCCCCAAGTTATTCTGATGTCTTCTGGAAGATAGATTCTTTGTGGTTTCAAGTGTCTTCACTTTGCTTGATCTGGTTCAATTGATGTCATGGTCCAGAACCTTACCTGGGCCAGAGTGTCAAGTCCTGTAATCACCTCCCTCCCTGCCCTTCATCCCATGTAGGCTTTTCTTCCCCCCCCCCCTCCAGGTAGTTACAAACCCTGACTTACTGACCATGACCCAGGCAGGAGTCAGCAGGGATTGAGGAATTACTGAGGGAGTTAGAGAAAGCACTGGAGGCCCAGGCCCATATGTTGGAACAAGCAGCAGATCATGGTGATATGTGGTTAGAATTAAACTCATTTTTCTGATCAGTACACTTTCTACTCCCTTCCATGTCTGGGCTGTTTTAGACTTTCTGGAACCACGCACTTACTCTTCTGTCGATTACTTTCTATTTATCTTGTATATATTACTATCCCCATTAGTTTGTGAACTCCATGAGGATATTATCTTTTGCCTTTCTTAGTATACCTACAGCTTAGCAGAGTTTCTGGCACATAGTAGGAACTTAATAAATGTTTATTGACTGAGTGACTGACTCCTCCGCATATCTGCTTGACGACTGCTGAGGGTTTGGGGAATGATAAGGACAACCAGATAATAATTCCTTGCACTTGTGTACTTGTTATGATTTGCAAAGTGTTTTCTATACATGATTTCATCTGAGCCCATCAGAGCCCTGTGAGTGGAAGGGATTTGCCTAAGATTGCACAAGGAATGAGTGGCAGTGTCAGACTAGTTTCTCAGGATTATTCACTGGGTCCATGATCCAATTCTGGAGTAGGAGTCCTTCCATGTAAGACCCAAGAAAGCCAAGGGATGAGACTGGGTGTGGGCATGGTAATCTGACATATCCCATGGAGTAGGGGAATAGCTGTCTCCATTTGTCTTGTATGGGCCATGGCTTCCCTATACCCTGTAGGGATTCAGAGCTCCAGGATACCAAAGGCTCTCCTATTTATTATTCTCCTAAGATCATTCTCCTCACCTTTAGGTGCTAAGGGCAAGCAGGCTAAGCCATGATGGACAGAGTGGGAATGGAGAGAAAGTGTTATATGCTACATAGTTCTTATAATGGAATTTGAGGCATAGTGACAGGTCAATAGAGAAAGGTATTTCTTCTCAGAAGTGTCTTCCTGGAATTCATATCCTATTAAATCCTGTAGAAAGGTCCTATAATCCTTCCATCTATCTTGTCCCTGCAAGAAGACCTACAAGAAAGAGGCTAATAGAAAGTGTGGATAATAATAACCATAGCTTATATTTCCATATTACTTTTTGGTTACAAAGAGTTGCACATACATCATTTCACTTACTTCTTACAACAGCCCTGTGAGGTAGGTGACAAGTATTATTAATCCATTTACAAATGAAGAAACAGACTGGGAAAAGGGAGGTGACTGGCTTGGAGCTATAGAACTAGTAACAGCTAGGTTACAAACCCTTATCTCCCAACTTTGAATCCAGGCTTTTCCCTCCCCCACACTGAATGTGACATCTCCAAGCATGTTTGTCCATTCCCTATCCTCCATGACCCCTCCCTCTTGTCTGAAATAATGGAAGCCCAAGAAACCCAAAAAGAAGTATCCATACTCTCCTCCTTGCATCTGTGGGGAAGTGTATCTAGACTTCCTCAGTCTCAGTCTTTGGCCCTCTTCCCAGTGCCTCATCGATGAAATGGAGATGGGCTGATTCCTTGTTCTGCTATGTGCATTAGATAACTCTGTCCCACATGCATGTGCACAGATACATGTACTGCTTGTCAAACTTCTGCCTTTGCCCAGATTCTTTTTGTCAAAGGGCAGTTTGCTCTCACCATCCGTGACAGGCAAAAGGAAGGACATGGATCCCAGCAGAGGGAACCGTTCTCTTGACCTGTCCAGCCATTTTCTCCAGGAGCTGCATAGACTTGTCAGGGCTGGAAAGGAGTTTGTGTGCTTCCCAAAGACCTGAACACCTCCCACTTATCCTTTTCCCATGGCCCCATATCAGTTGGGTTATGGCAGCTTCCTGGGTTTGAGGACTAGGATGGGGACAGCTCATGGGATAGGACCCAGTTAAGCCTGGAGAACTCCAAGAATGTTTGACCTTCTGGACCATGGGCTAGCTATGCCTCCGGAAGCCAGTCAAAGGATTCTAACAGAGCAGAAGAATCAAAGAGGCATTCTGTGTGAGGCAAGCTTTTCTCCATGTTACAGTCTTATCTTCGGGGCCTTTTGCCTGGCCCTTGCTGCGACCAATACTCTGATAGATATGGGAGGGTTAATGAGAGGTACCCTGGTCAGACTAGTGAAAAGTCAGCCTGGAAACTGGAGGAGCGTCGATCCTTGGGGCTGGTCCGTGTCAGCATGGAGATCTGTGTGCTAAAGTTGGAACCATTGCTGCCCACAGATGGGTGGTGGTACTTGAGGTCTGGGCCCAAGAATCGTTCCAGGTGCCACCGTCGCCATTTACGTTTGAACTCTGCCTGGACCTAATAAGGTGAGAGGTTGGCAGGGGAGAGAGAGAGAGAGAGACAGAGAGAGAGAGAGAGAGAGAGAGAGAGAGAGAGAGAGAGAGAGAGAGAGAGACAGAGAGAGACAGAGAGAGAGGAGAGAGAGAGAGAGAGAGAGAGAGAGAGAGGAGAGAGAGAGAGAGAGACAGAGAGAGGACAGAGAGAGAGGAGAGTAGAGAGAAGAGAGAGAGAGAGAGAGAGAGAGAGAGAGAGAGAGAGAGAGAGAGAGAGAGAGAGAGAGAGAAGAGAGAGAATCTTCAGGCATAGGTATATAACAAATGTGAATTTTTTTTTAACAGATCCCCAATTACTAAGCAGAGAGGCTGAGATGTTTGAATGAACTAAATAAATGAGAGAAGAAAGAAACATCAAAAGATGAATCCTTTGGAGTTCCAAACTTGCTGAAAAATCCATAAAAACAATGAGTACTCAAAAAAGTAATGAATTAAGTAGGGAAAACCCACTTTATATATACTTAAAATACATACATAAACATATATGTATGTTTATATATTTATTCACCTTGTAAAATACTTAATTTTTAACATTTTTAAAACAATTTTAAAATATATTATTTTAGTAACGTTATTATTTTAACTTTACTTTACATGCCCTAATTAAATTTTATGCAGATTTTGGTTTCAGCCTTTCTGGATCCTGAAGCAAACTACAGTGAAGGATGCCCATACTTATTCCCATGCCACAGGATCACCCCCCTCATCTTACCTCCCCATTGAGGAAGCAGTAGAGGACAGCCACCACAAAGCCCTGTGGGAAAAGGAGACAGACCTTGAGAATTAGATTAGGTCCCAGAGGTCAGAGATGTCACTCTTAGCTCAAGGCTTGGTGAGGAAGGAAGCATGCAGGGAGCCAATATGGGCCCTGAGATGGTCTAAAGAATATGAGGGAACAATTTTAACTAGTTAAGGGACTGAAAGATTGGGGATCAGCTGCCAAAAGATAAGGGATTTAGAAACTAGGGGAAAAGAGAGAGTTGAGATGAAACTTTTTTTTTTTCCAAAAGCAGTCAATCCACTGGACTCCTACTTATCAGAAGTGAAAGGAAAGGGAAAAGGGAAAGAATAAGCATTTAAATACTGATTATATGCCAGGTACCATGCTAAGTGATATACAAACATGAATTTATTTGCTATACCTCTAATTTCTTTTTAGCATTCCCATCTTCTATTCCCACCTTTCACATCCTTATCAATTCCTTTCTTCCCACAGTTCTCATTTCTCCATCCCTGAAACAGTTCTTCCTTCCAAGTTCTTTGATTCTCAATTGACATCCTTTTTCCTTTTACCACCTTACTTATGAACTTCTATTCGCCTCCATCCTCTGCTTCCTTCTTCCACTCCATCTTTCTCTACTCCTCTCTTCTTTATGCCCTTCCATTTTGCCTTTCCATTGAACTCCTCATCTACTTCCATTGACCCCATATTCCTAAATCCTCTGCTTTTCACCATCTCTGAACTCTCTCCATCTCTTTTCAGTTCCATTCTCCATTTCTCACTTCAGTCCTCTATCTGTGTCTTGGTGAGTTCAGATTCTAGTCCTCTGATCCATGGATGCAGCTACACCTGACTCCTTCCTTTGTTTTAGGTCAAAGTCACCTTCCCCAGGTAGAAAAAAAGATAGGAACATCACCTCCACTTCTCCCCATCTCACTTCCTCATGGTAAAATGTATTTTCTTATTCTACAATTCTGGCCAAAAACTGGAGCAGAGGGCCAGTTATATCCCTTTCCAAATTATGAGCTTGAATTAATTATTCATGCCATAACAGTTTCACTGAATTAAACTCTAATCTTGAGCCCACATCCATGGAAGTCATCAGCTGTATCCTTTCTCATTCACCCCTTCTTCAACCCTGAACCAAACCCTTACCCTGACCCCATATTGAGTTCCCAATCTTGGATCTAGCTTTGTACCTGGAAAGAGCCCAAAACAAGCTCAAAGATCCACTTCACTTCTTTCTTAAAGTTGTCTGGGAAGAAGGCAAACACGGTATAGTGCACCCCAAAGAGCGGGATCAGCAACAATGTTGATTTGGCCAATCTCCTAGGGACAGAAGTAAAATGAAAAGGTACATTGGTGTACATACATGTATTTCATTAGGTATCTTTATTGTTCAAGAGCTTTCCATGATTCCCTCTTGTTTCTAGAATAAATTCATAGGATTTTAGGATTATCCATCCCATTCCCTCATTTTATAGAGGAGGAAACTGAGACCCATAGAAAAGAAGATAGTTGTTCAAAGACACCTAGCTAGTAAATGCAGAATTGGAATTTGAGGCCTTTTGATCCCATAAACTTTGCTACTTCATTTATGGATAAGGGCAAAGGTACAGGTAAGGGGATTACCCAAGACAAATTACTTCCCTTATAGATTAAGTCCCAATCCTGACCACAATAGTCTCCAAGTATTTGAAAGATGGATTAGATTTATTATCCTTGCTTTTAAAGTGGAAAAAACTATAAGAAATAGGGAGGGGAAGAGGTAGAGAGAATGTTGAAGAGAAACAGATTTTGGTTCCATGTAAAAAAAATATCCCTAACAACAAAAAAATGTCCAAAAGTTGAACTGGATGCTTTGGCAGGTAATGAGTTCCCCCATCATTGGAGACCTCTATACACAGGTTGAATGATCATATATTGAAGGCTATCATAATAGACTGCTACTTAGAAAGAGATTATTGGGTCAGATACTTTCAGAGACCTCTCCCAGATGCAGACATTTCAGCTGCTGATATTTCCCAGCTTGGTGCATTATTACTGCTCTGCCTCTTTTTGTCTAAGTGACCTTTTACTCTATAAAATGAATGGGTTGGGCTAGAAGATCCCTATGATTTTTTCAATCTCCTTTATGAGAAAAGCTAGGATTTAGAGCTTGGGAAAGAAGGGATGATCCCAGATTCTATCTGCCTCTGCAATATACCTCTCTCCCCTCATTTCTCAGTACCACTTCCTAGAACTACACTCACAGGACTCACCAAGGACTATGCTAATGTGACAAAGGCCTATCCCCAAGGGCATTCCATGAGTAAATAGGCCCTTGTCACATTAGCACAGTCCTTGGTGGGGTGACACTACTCTTTCCATGATGGAATTACATGTAGGCAGGAGGTATGACTTGGGTGCACTGGCCCATTATGTGACCCAGTTTCACCAGAATCGCAGTTCCAAATAGATGACCATTCCTCTTGCTCCAAACCAGGTTGGCTTTGTTTTAATTAGACATATTGGGAGGCGATGTGGAAGATGTGAGGAACTTAGTCATCAGGACTGTGGACAGCTCCAGCTGTGGCTGTGGGGAAGGGAAAGGTGTCATCATACTCACGAATATTGGCTGCTCTCATTTCTCCCCATGTCTGGAGGTTGTAGCTTCTGAACCAGAATTCGGATGATGCAGATGAAAAAAATGAAGTTCACCTATGGAACCAGGGTTGGCCAAGAAGATAAAGGAGAATGGGGTGGTTAGGTAATACTCTTTGCCTTCATATACCTGGGTACTCTTCCAGTCAACTGAGGTAAGTATACAGAGATGACTTGGGCTAAGAGAGAGTCCTTCCTCTTCTTTACCCAGTGGGGGAATGATAAAACCTTGATCCGCTAAGGACTGATATAGCATAGATATAGACTGATAGAATAGAAAAGAAGCTTGATCTTGGGAATTTAAAGACCTAGTTTCATGTAAAGTATAGGCTGTCATTTACTAGCTGTGTGACCCAGGGCAAAGTACTGTGAAAAGGCAACACTCTTCATGTACTGTCTATCTCACAAGGTAGTTGTGAGGAAATCATTCTACAAACCTTCAAGAGTAGAAAAATGTGGTGTATTGTTTTAAGTGACATCATTTTTGTTTATTAATCCCTAGGAATCCCAGGTCCAGAGAATCTGTCTAGTTCTGTCTCCTTAGGGTTCAGGGGAGTTGTCAAGCTTCTAGGAAAGACTTACCAATATTGAGATCAAAATGGGTGTCTTGATGATCCACCAGTATGGAGAGTTAATGCTATCCCAGCACCTACAAATCAGGAAAGGGAACTCAGAAAAGGGGGGAGACTTGAGAAAAATTAAAGCATTCCATGATCCTCCTTCCATAAAAGTGGCTGTTCTCAGCTCCAAAAGGTGCTCAGGGCTCATCATTCTCCCCTTCTCTAATGGGAGGAATCAATGTGATATAAAAGGAAAATCTAGAATTTGGAATTAGGATTCTTAGGTTGAAATCCTAACCATAACACTTCCTATATAATTACATAATCATGGATAAGTTATTTTTGGTCTGGATACCTCAGCTTCTTTGTCTGTTAAATGGGCTCAACACTTGTACCACTTATCGCAATGAGTTTGGAATTAGGAGTCTTACTTAGGTTGAAAACATGGCCTTAATAGTTGCTATGTAATTATGTGATCATTGATAAATTATTTTTGGCTTGGAGAGCTCAGTTCTTCCATCTGTAACTTAACAGTTGTACCACCTATGGCATTGGTCTAGGAGAGGAAAATTATGACCTACTCCTTTTCAAAGCAGGGCCCCGCTCTCAAAATTTGACATAGCCATTTACAAGGAAGTATTAGTGACTGATAGCAGACCTTCCTCAGGTCTGTTTGCTTCTTAGACCCTCAGAACATAGAAAAAATTTTAGGGACTATCTAAACCTAAAATATAGATATCCTTAACTGACTTCCACAATGCTTTTATGTTCATAAAGTTCTTTACTCACAAAAATTATATGATTTAGGCAGCAGAAGTAGTATTAGCATCCTCATTTTACAAATGGGGAAATTGAGGCGCAAATCAAAGAATCAACTTCACTAAGGTGATGTGGTGAATGTTATTTGAACCCCAGCAAAAGGTTCTTTCCACTACATCATATTATCTCTTATAGTTAGAGGTAGACAGGAGAGACCTCATAGAATCATAGCCATTTAAAGTCATCAGGAAATTTTAAAAGTCAAATCTCATTTTAAAGAAGAGAAGATGTGAGATAGGTAGGTGGCTCAGTAGATAGAATACCAGCCCTGAAGTCAGGAGGACCTAAGTTCAAATCTGGCTTCAGATATGTAACACTTCCTAGGTGTATGACTCTGGGAAAGTCACTTAACCCCCATTGCCTCAAGGGGAAAAAAGAGAGAAGATATGCTCAGAGAAGGGAAAGAATGTGTCCAGAGGAAACCAGCTGCATCAGCACTGGGATCCCCACATCTGGGACTTTTCTACTACAGCACACTGCCTCAAGGATGACAGAATGATTTCCAGACTAATGCAGAAACTCAAATCCTGTTAAACAGGGAACCAGCAGTTCCAGAGGCCCAAGTGGGAGTGGCCCAGGTTATTCCATTGATTGAGGGATGTTGCAGGCTAAGCAAAAGACCCAGGCCAAGGAAAGTGAAAGAAATCAATTTTCTGAGCTATAATAGGTGGGAAAGAATGCTCCTTTTAGGGAAGGGAAGAAGGGAATCAATGAATGAATAAGATGTGTGCTCACCCAGTATCTTCCAAATGAAGTCTGGTAAGTGTCCATGCAGTGATGAACAAGCCAGGGACACCTGTGGATGAGAGGGAGCATTAGGGAGGGAAAGAAAACAAGACAGACAGAGAAGTGGAAAGGAGAGAAGAGGAAGAAGGGAGGGAAAGAGAGACAGATACATACACAGAGAGAGACAGATTCAGAAAAGGAGGAGGAGAAGGAGGAGGAGAAAGGAAAAGTGAGGAGAGGAAAGGAAAGGCGAGAAAAGAAAAGAGAGGGGAAGGAAGGAGGGAGGGAGAGAAAGAAGAGAGAGAGAGAGGAATAGGGACGGAGGGTGGGAAAAATAGGTGAGACAGAGGCAGACAGACAATAGAAAGACAAAGAGAGTAAAAAAATGGGTGCCAGAGCAAAGTAGAGGTAGAGGGAAGCTCCTTGTGGACATTCTAGGAGAGGGACTCTTTAGGCAGCAGCCTAAACAGCCCCTACAGTGAGCCTCTCCAAAAGTTTATTCAACAGTGTAATAGAGATAAAAATGACTAAAACACTCCCTCCCCATCTTACAACCACACACCCCGGAAACAGGCAGAATCCAATGTAGGTCAACAAATTAGATGTCAATCTAACCATAAGATTAGAGGTTCTGCAACGTGTGACCTAATTTCCCCCTCCTACCCCAACATCAGTCAATAATGATGGGCTCTGCAAACAGTGACATGTACGTGTCATTTTTTTTTTTTTAACAATAAGACAGGAAAGGGAATAAACATTAAGATCCTACTATGTATTAAACACTGTGCTAAGCATTTACAAATGCTTTCTCATTTAATTCATTACAAGGATTATCTCTTGAAGGGCAATTTAAGTTCTCAAGTGCAGGGAAAATTTGAACTTGCTATCAGTTATCTCAAAGACAGAGGCCTTTCATATCTTTGTTGTAGTTAGCAGGGAAATAGACTCCCTTGTAGTGCCATTCTTACCTATTGAGATCATTCCAATCTCTGGAACCATGGGAAATTGCTTTCCTTCCTCCGCCCAAATCCAGGGCCTTATCCCCCGGGACTCCAGATTTTATGTGGAAGCATCCCATCTTATGGTACTTCATCCCATTCTGCTCATGTCCTTACATACCCCAGCCAATGAGGATGTACCACCAGAAGTATTTCCGTTCAGAGAAGAAGGAGATGGCAAGCAGGGAGTGAAGGTAGAAGCCCTCTACTAGCAGCCAGAAGAAGTTCACCATAATGCAGTACTGGAAGAACACCATAGTAGCTTTGCAGCTGACCTGGAAGACATGGGAAAAGGACCAGGGGATGAGTGACATGAGGTGAGGGGGGAAGCAGAACAACTAAAGGAGTGAGAGGGGGGAGAGAAGATACAGGGAAAGGGAGGGGGAGAGAGGGAAAGGGAAATTGAGAAGAAGTGGGGAGAGAGACAGAGACAGACAGAGAGACAGAAAGAGACAGAGACAGAGACACAAAGAGAGAGACAGAGGCAGAGACAGAGAAACAGAAAGAGACAGAGACAGAGGTAGAGAGACAGAAACAGAGAGAGAGAGAGAGAGAGAGAGAGAGAGAGAAAGAGAGAGAGAGAGAGAGAGAGAGAGAGAGAGAGAGAGAGAGAGAGAGAGAGAAATAGAGAGATAGGAGGGAGAAAAACAGAAAGGAGACAGGGAAACAAAAAGAGGAGATAGAGAGAGAGGATAAAGAGAGGGAAAGAGAACAGAAAAATACAGTAAAAGAGAACAGAGAGTCAGAGACAGAGACAAAGACAGAGACACAGAGACAGAGACAGATTCACAGAGAAAGATACACACAGAGACAGACACGGACACACAGAAAATAGAGAGCCAGAGCCAGATACAGTCAGACACACACAGAGAGACAGAGACAGACACAGATGCACACAGAGAATAGAAACAGAGATAAAAAAGGCAGAATAGAGAGGAGGGAAGGAGAAAATATGCAGGAAAAGAGAGAAAGAGAGATAGAACAGAGAGATGGAGAGAGGTAGGAAATATGGGGTGACAGATGAAGAGGAGAGAGAGAGGGACGGGGAGATACAGTTAAGACAGAATAGAGGGAAAGACAAAGCATAACTGGAGCTGAGACAGAATGTGAGAGATGGACTGGAAAAGTTGGAGAGATGGGAAAGGAACAAAGCTAGCATTAAGGAGAGGCAGAAATATGAAGAAAGATTAAAAGAGGGAGAGAGACAATCAGACAGACACAGAGACAACAGAGAAACAGAGAACCAAGACAAAAATTTGGAGGCAGAGAAAAGAGGGGGAGAGCAGAGGAGAGGTAGGGAGAGAAAAAAAAGGATGTGGGAGTTGAGGGGTGCCCAGAGCCCCCCAGTCTTAGCTTCAGAAATTCCTAGTATAACAGTTCCAATCCCCTTGGGATTTGGCTGCCCCTTACCGGGCCAGAGGAGCAATGGTCATACTCGCTGTCTTGGAAGAGGACGATGTCTTTGATGAAGACAGCAATTGCCCGAAGGATGAAGGATGTAAACAGGTGCATGTGGATGTAGTTCCGGGTGCAGTGCAGTTTTCTGTGAGAGGTAGAAGGGCACAGAGACTCCCACCTGTCCCAGGTCCCTCCATCCCTCCTGCCCTCTCTCCCAGGTTGTTCTCTTGGCTCCTCACCACTTCCAGACCACAGCATCAACCAGGACCCTGTAGTGATCTCCCCCAGGACAGAAGCATTCCGGGTATTTGGTTTTCTAAATGCCTGATCACAAGGGGTAGTGAGGTGTAAAAGACCCTAAAGAAGTAGCCTTAAATCCCAGCTCTGATCCTGGATGATAATTTCCTCCACAAACACCTCACCCACATAATCAGGACAGCCCCTGCTTGAAGCCTCCAAGACAGACAGGGAGCTCTACCTTCCTGAGACGGCTCAGGCCACTTTTTGTTAGCTCTAATCGTTACAGACTTTTCCCCTTCACTGAGCTCAAATCTGCCACACCCGTAGTTTTCTCTGTTGATCCCAGTTCTTTCTGGGACCAAGCAGACCAAGTTGATCCCCATGAGAATGTCAACAAAGTTGGAGCTGGGTAAGAGCTAATACGGCATGGTGGACAGAGCACTCTAGTAGTCAGAGGAGCTGGGTGCAAATCACTAGCTATCATAGCAAATCATTAGCTATGTGATCTTAGACAAGTCTTTCTCATTTGGGGTCCCAGTGTCCTTACCACTACTGCAATGACAATGATGATGACAATGATAATAATAATGATAATTAAGTTCGAAAATGCACTTTACAAAAACTATTAAGTTTAACCCTCACAATCTCTGGTCATCTTTGCTCTATGAGGTAGATGGTAGCAGCATCTCCATTTTACAGATAGGGAAACTAAGGCCAGGTATAGTGCTCAATGTACTCTGCCACCCAGAAAATGAAGGCTCTCAATGAGATATGATCTCTAAGATCTTTTTTTTTTTTTTTTTTTTTTTTTTTTTTTTTTTTTTTGCTCTAGATTCTCTTACTCTTTGGCTATAGCACCAAGCTCTCTATTTTTGGTCCTTCCAAGATCTTTGCAACTCTCTACCTTTGCCCATGGATACAATGGTTGCAAAGTCCACTCCTTGTTCGCAAAGTCCACTATTTGCAAATTAAAAAAAAATAAAATTTTAACTATTTTTAAAGCCTGTTAGTTTTTTAAGGACCAGTTCACTATTGCTAGACTAGTCTTATTTGCAAGCTGAGCTCTTTCCAAAGCCTAGAGCTGCTCCCATAATTATTTGTCCATAATTATTTACAGAGCCCACCATGGTCTGCAGAGTGACACTGTTTGCAGAGCCGAATGCAGTTTTTATCTTAACCTCACAATTCTCCTGTGCCTCCTCTCCAAACATAGCTGAAGGAATAATTATCCTTTGGATAGGATGTTTCAATTAGCCAAATTATGGCTACCCAGAAATAAGGGTCATAGAGAGAGTCCAGCTGCAGCCAAGAGTCAGGCGGCACACCAAGAGTCAGAGAGCAGAGGGGGCTTGATTGATCACCCATCATCCCTGGACCTAAGTGAGGAAAGGTGTGAGGGCTTCAGTTTCTATTAAGAGGAAGCATTGTAGCAGGGCTTTGAAATCGGAATCTTTTTTTTCCCACACCACACCCAGATACCAGCCTCACCTGAACATACACAGGATGACCATGGCTGTGATGAGTGCGATAAGGGACAGGCTGTGGCCAATGGTGTATCCAGTCTTGACAGTGCCAAAGAAAAATATCTTCACATAAAAAGGGGAGTCAGGAGAAAAGAAACATGCATTAACGAAAGTATAGCCTTTGGGACTGGAGACAGTTAGATCCCACTTTATTCCTCCCAAGCTGCTGCACCATATTGCCCCGGTGAAGAACCAAAAGCACTTGTTTCCTGCCTGCCTGACAATTTTGATTCGGGAAAGAGAATCTCAGCTATCCTTTCTGGTGTGAAGAAAAAGAAAAGGGAATAATAACAAGCATCTTCCTCTCTCTTCACCATCTTCCTCCCTTTCCCAAAAAGCTCATTAGACATCGAGCTGAGGTGAGTGTGGTAAGGGAGTGGATTAAATGGTCTCTGAGGTCCCTTCTAGCTCCTATCTTTGTCAGTTCCCTGATTGCCAGCATGTGGGAAGCGCCTGAGGGTTTTAGATGGCTAAGCTGGGAGGGGAAGAGAGAAAGACTTTGGCCTTGACTTTGGCCAGAACCTAATAATGGTCTCTCACTTTGAGGGTGTGTTGGGATGCACAAAGTGATGGCCTTTGGGTGGCATCTGAACAGTATTCAGCTTATTCCAAGATAGGACATACCAAAACATCGTGATTTGGGTCACTTTTTTTCTCTGAGATTTGTGATTGAATCTTACTTCTGACAATACATGGTGATGTGATCATAGATGAGGCATTTACTTTCCCTGGAACTCAATTCCTTCTAGCTTTGGAATAAAGCAAATAGCTGATATTTACAAAGCATTATAAGGTTCATAAAAAGCTTTGCATATATAATTTTTGATCCTCTCAATAATCCAATGAGTTGGCAATATTATTATTCTAGTTTTTATGGATAGGGAAACTGAGACTCAGAGGGAGGTAAGTACATTAGCTAAAACCACCTGGAGCTCACAGCACAGAGTTGGGTGGGACTTAGAAAGTTCTGCTGGCCATTAAGGTATCAATAATTATGTTTCCTTATTAATAGGGGATAAAATGAGGAAGTAGATGTGACTCAAAGTCTCCTTGAGAGGGGGAGAATATTCTGATAGGAGGGCTCACTCAGCATAACCCACCTCATCATGGAATGTAGCGTTGATATCAAGGCCACAGGCAATAGGGTAGGGAGCTGGGGCAATGCCTGTCCATCCTTCCATGGTGCAGTTTCTGCTCACGTTACCACCTGGGCAGAAAGAGGGAAAAAAGGGTCATGCAGGACTAGGGCCCCAAAGCTGGCCCAACTTCTTCCTGGTAGTTCAGGCCAGAATGTAAAGTGTCCAGAGGATTGGGCTGGGACTGCATCCATAAACGCCAATCTTCCCTACCTGGAAAGACCTGTCTGATCTGCTTGGCACATCCCCACCTTGGCCCTGGGCAAGCTGTTTGATTCAGGACAAAGCAGCTTCTCTGCAAATGCTCCCAGTCCAATCAGGGCATTCCCAGAACTGCAGGAGAGAATCTTACAGTACATCCCTTCTTTGCTACGGTAATAGCCTTGTTGTTAGCCCAAAGCATAAGTTACATCCTCTTAGGCAATGAACAGCCCATTCCTGGTCCCAGAGTAAGCACTACCCTATGGCTCCAGTTCTCCACTTCAGCCTCCTATCCAAGTACTCTGAGTTCACAGTAATCACTCAGGTTCTGGGACTCTTACTCAAGAGGATCTTTTTTGTCTAGCTCTTTCTGCTCACTTGTAATTCTCTTGGAAAATATCTAAATCTGTTCAAATCTAGAAACAAAGGTTTCCTTAAATGTGAATCACTAGATCCCTGACTCTCACATGAGTATTGGTTAAATGCATTAAATCCAAATTAGTTATGGGGCAGACACACAGAAGATGCATAATGCAAAGGAATCACAAGAGCCATAAAACAGAGAGGAAAAAAAAACATTAAGGACTCATATAGCCCACAAACTTCTTGGGAAATTAATACACTTTTAGAGTAGCTCCATTAAAAACTGCCTTTTGCCATGGACCCGCATTGTCCCAGAAGCTCATAGCAATTTGGGGGCAGATTGGAAAGCTCTTGAAGGCCTGGCTCCAGTCTCTGCTCCAAGGGCCATCAATGTGATTCTTTCCTTTCTCTAAGCAGACAAGATACTGCTGCAGAATTCTTCCTTCAGACAGCTCCCAAATGGGGGAAGTCCAGTCTCAGGATCTCAAGTTGCTACCACCTTGTTTGTTCACAGAAACAACTACAGTCACAGCAACCCATGATGGCTGCAGCTTGCCCCAATGCCAGCCTTGGTCACAGGAGCTAACAGTGTAGGTCAAGGCCACCAGCACACACGGGTGCAAGACCCAAAAGCCACAGGCTGTCTAGGCCTGCATGGTGGGCCACAGCCCAATTCCCTGCCCACAGCAGAGAGAAGCCCTAGTCACAGCCTGGATCCAAATCGTCCTGGGATTGTCGCAAATATATCATAGATTGCAAAGGAAGCCATCAAAGAGCATGTGGATGGCTAGAGCCAGCCTAGTGTATTCAAGCAATCCACCTTCCTTCCTTCCTTCCTTCCTTCCTTCCTTCCTTCCTTCCTTCCTTCCTTCCTTCCTTCCTTCCTTCCTTCCTTCCTTCCTTCCTTCCTTCCTTCCTTCCTTCCTTCCTTCTTTTCTCTTGTAAAAATATACCAGGGAAATTTCAAGTATATATATAATCAATCCATACATCCCTTCTCCCTTCCCTGCCTTAGAAGGGGACAGGACCATACCATGGACCCTTACTTGTGCTACTTTCCTCCTCCACCCTTTCTTCTCATTGAATGGATAAGCCAAGAAGTGCTAAATATCTCTTTTTTATCCCTTTTATACCATTTTGAGACACACAGTGAAGTTATACTCATCAGTTATGTTACCTGAGCAAAGTGTTTCTGACATCTCCCTCTAAGGTTACCTTCCATTTGGTCTATATGTATCTTGAATATATGCAATAATAAAAGAAAGGCTACTTTGAAAGATTTAGGAACTCCAAATATAGCAAAGATTAATCAAAACCAATGGTACATGCTTCTCAACCCTTGACCAACAAAAGGTGCCTTCAAGGGGCATAATGAAATATACATTTTCCAGATACAAAGTGGGGATTGTTTTGCTTTACTATGTATATGTGTTACAAGAGTTTTCTTTTTCTTTGTAATGGGGGTGGACAGGGACAATGTCTCTTGTTCTTTTCTTAAAAGCTGGATCCTTGTCCACTGGAGGAGATGCATGGGCAAACTGGATTCATTACTAAGAAAAACTAGCCTTTGTTTTCCTGAGATTAAATAGAATTATTAAAAATAAAACAAACAAAAAAAGGTGTGTGTGTGGGGAACCAGAGAAGCTCTCTCCGCCCCACCTGAAGGAATATAGAGTTCCTCTCTTTGCCTCTGTCTCCCAAGGACTGAGGCCAGAAGGAGGATCTTTCTGTTGCAAGATGTGGTTTTCAGTGGTCGGAAGACTTGAATTCAAATCCTGCCTCTGTGACTTCCTAGCTGTGAGAATATGGATAGGTCATTTCCCATTTTAGGACTTCAGTTTTCATGTGTGTGTCAGTGTATGTGTATGATCCTGAACACTTCATTTAATCCTTTTTTTTCCTTTTTAAATTTTTTAATTAAAAAAAAAACAAAATAAGAAAAAAAGAATACAAAACAAAACAAAAGAACATTGTCATGTGCTCAGCAGAACACCAGAAAGAGGACTTTAGTTTTCTTTTCTCTAAAATGGGGAAACTAATAATACACCACCTACCTTAAAGGCTTCTGAGAAAACACGTTTTGTAAACATGCTTTGTAAACCCTCAAAGCTCTCAGACCTGGGAGACACTATTGTTGCTATCTCTTATGATCCGTCCTTTTGCAGTCCTACTGCCCCTCTTTGATCTGATGACAAGGACATTTATCTCTGAAAACCAGGGGGTCCCAAGGGTATATCCCCACCACAGCATAAGGCTGCCTGAGGACAGGCACTATGAATCCCCCACAATACAAGGATTCCCTAAGGATAGGTGCTCCTTAGTGTGCAGGACCTCCCTAAAGGTGAACAGGAACTATGTCTCCCCACTATGTCATCCATCCATCCATCCGTCCATCTATTTAACCTATATATCTACATCTCTCTTCCCAACCATCCATCCATTCATTCGTCCATCTACCTATCATTTCTCCTCTATCTCTCTCAATCTATCTACCCATCCTTCCACTCACCTTACTGTCCATCTATCTACCTATCTACCTATTATCTATCTCTCTAATCTGCCTGATCTTTCACCTGCAATTATAATTGTAACTATGTGTGGGAACTCCCAATGTGGACATTTCTTTAATGGAAGGAGGCAAACAAATAATTGAGACTGGCAACTCATCAATAACTTACAGTCTTAGAGAGGTGTCTGAAGCATTGAAAAGTGAAGTGATGATGTCCATGGACTATATGGGTCAGAAGCAGGACTTGAATACTGGTTATTCTGCCTCGAGGATCCAGCCCTCATTCCACTATGCTGCAATGACTCATTGTATATTATACTCCAATTTTGGTCTCAGTGCCTTGGTCACGCCCTCCAACAATTCACATCATAATATAATTTGGTGTGATATATGATACAATAAACAATATACAATGTGATATAGGATAAACTAATATGATATGACACATTTATTGGCTATTTTGATGGGCAGCTATATGGCTTGGTAGATAAGAGTTTGGGGCCTGGAGTCAAGACAATCCCAGACAGAGAGAAACCGAGAGAGATAGAGAGACAGAAAGATCACAGAATCCTAAATCTAGAGATAGTGGATCCTCAGAAACCATCTAGTCCAAATCTCTCATTTTACAAGTAAGGAAACTGAGGTTCAAAGAAGTAAAATCACATAGGTAGTAAATATCAGTGGCTGAATTTGACCCAGATCCTCTGATTCCTGAATCATTGCTTCCCCCCCATACACAATGTACTACAAAAGCTGGTCTTTGAAGGAAGAAAAGGATTTTGACAGGTGGAGGTAGAAGGATGGAGGATTCCAGGTCTAAGAGACAGTCTGTGAGAATCAGAAGAAGTCAGGGAAGAATCAAGGTCACAACAAGTCATCCTGTCTGACTGGAATAAAGAAGGCACCAAGGGAAGTAAAATATAATCTGGGTAGTTTTGGGGCAGATGGCTGAGGTTTTGGGGTTTAGGTCAGGATTAGAAGTTTCTACTTTATTCTAAAGTGATCATTCAACAAGCATTTAAGCACCTAGTGGGGAAGATTTCAAATTTAAATAAGACATGATCTGGGCCCAGTTTTCATGGTAAATGGTTTGTGAGTCACAAATCTCTGAAGAATAAAAGCTTGTTAGTTATTGTTGAGGGGCCCAAGCTGCTCAGTGAGTTTGGAATGATGATACTAAAAGTCCCTAATCCTGATCACTCCCATTCCTAGGCTCTCCCAGGCTTTACAGCCACCCCATCACCTCCAGACTTGACAACTGGTTCCCACCCCCACCCTCCAGGGCTTGGAACACTCATTCTAACTCTAATCCACCTTTCTTCCCTTTCAGTAGCCAAGGCTAGAAGTGGGCAAACACCCTTTCTCTCCCTCTTCTCTAAACCCAGGGGAGGGTTTGTCCAAGCATTCTTCTACAAAGAAACAAAGGGAAAACAGACCAATGCAAAGCAAAGAAGGGAAAGGAAGGCACTCAAGAGCTTAGGCTTTTGATCTGACTGGAACCATAGCCTCACCTTGGACAGGTTAACCAGTGCTGCTTATGGGCTTCTGAACTTTGCTCCCTCTAACCTCATCTGGGAAACCTGCCCCCAACCCTCCTCCTTTCTGGCCTTGGGGATTCTAACACCTCCCCTATATTCAGTCTCCAAAGAACTATTACATAACATAAAGAGCCTTGATTCTGTGTTCAAATCCTGAATTCCATTATATATAATTACATATATTATATAAGGGATATGTGACCTTAAGGAAATCCTTTTATTATTTGCATTTCATCCAATGAAGGCATTAAACTAAGAGTTCTTAAAGATTCCTGAGAGATTTATGAATAAATTTCAGAGTATCAGTGAATATGGATGAGAAAAAAATTCCATCTTTTCTTTCCCTGACCTCTAACCAAAATGTAGCATTTTCTTCAATTAAGAATTTAGGCAACAGTATTGTTATGGTTTTCCTTCATTCTCAAAGAGTACTGACATCAGGGAGGGATGCTATTGACATGTGAGTGAATTGGACTTATGTGAGGGAAGTCTATGCAAGGTTACCCTGAGCCAATGGGATCCATTGACAATATATAGATCAAAACTACTGGAAATGGGTCAGGATGCAGTGGGAGACCTTGGCCTTTTAAAGCTAAGATCTTTAACAAGTCTCAGTTTGACTGTGGTTAAGGTTAGGTAAGAAATGAGGCAGAGAATGGCCTCTTTTAGTTAAAAAAATTTTCAATCTGCAATGGGAAGACCCTCAAGGTTTCTAGTCCAAACAGAAGCAATTGCTGTTTACATTGACCCTGAGTCAATCAGCACCCAAGCAATGACCAAATGAGGCTTGGTTGGGAACTATTGTTGGTCAATCAATGTGAACCAGAGTGATTTGGGTTTAAGGCATGGTCTTTAAGAAAGAAATATTGCCCAGGAACCCCAAGATATCTTGCAAATCCCAAGATTTTTTGACATGTTTCAGGGATTGAAATTTACAATCCTTTGGACAGCAGCATTTTCCACTCTACCATATTCTCTTCCATTTCTTGCTTGCCCATGAATTTAAGGGAGGACTAAAAAATTCATTCATAAGTAAAAGTGAATGCAGTGATAATCAATCAAAAATTCTTTTATGTAAAAAGAAGAGAATGGGATGGCTGTCCCTTGAAGGAGCTGTCATTATCTTCTGGGGATTTCTTATTTCAAGTTCCTAGCTGAAAGTCTGAGAATTATCTCTATGTAATAGCCTAATGTTTGTAGGTACCCAAAGCCAAAGTAAATAAATAAGAATGATTTTTAACTATCAGTGAACACAAGCTACACAATTTGCTGAGTGGAAAAGGCCCATATCTCTAAGGATAGCTCTGCAGCCATTATAAATGAGCCCAAGATCCCCAAACAGGCCTGAAAAAAAAGAGCAATACATAGTCCCTCTCTCCCATCTTGGAATACCGTTATGCAGTAATTAAAAAAAAAAGATGTGCATGCTTGGATACTGGTTATTAATTTGGTCTCTCCCTGCCATTGCACACTTACATGTCCTGGGGCAGGGAGTAGCAGATAACTGGAGAGGAGTAGAAATAGTAATGGAGCTCAAATCAAACCTGGTCTCTGGAACTTAACCCTCATAGGGAACAGTGATCAAGCCTCATCTTCCTATTACTGTTTGTATAGTGATATTTTCCTCACACATTTAGCTACAGCAAATTCTCTCACAGTGTAGTTAAATGGTAGCTCTTTTAAGACTGTTAAACTGGTGGCTCAGTAGATAGAGCACTGGCCTTGGAGTCAGGAGAACTGAGTTCAAATCCAGCCTCCTTGTGATCCTGAACAAATCACTTTACCCTGTTTGCCTCAGTTTCTTCATCTGTAAAATGAGCTGGAGAAGGAAGTGGTAAACTTGGATATTCTTGTCTTTGCCAAGAATGTCCCAAATGGGATCACAAAGAGTATAACATCGCTAGTGGTGCAGATAAAAGTAAATGCCCTGTCCCAGATGGGGATCTCTAAGCATTCTTAGCTGCTATTTATGAGGCTGTAGCTCCTAGACTTTCCTTGACCCCCATAATCCATAAGGCTGTTCTCTATGGTAGAGTAGACAGAGTTCTGGGTTTGGAGTTGGAACACTCCTAGTTTAAGTCTTTAATTAGAGGACATTGTGTTTCTCACTGTGACACTAGGCCAAGCACTTCCTTCTGTAAATGTGCCACATTTCTTTTGGGATGAAAGGACTTTGTCAAACCTAGACCATCAAGAGAGACAATTATATGCCATTGGATGAAAGACTGGCCTTGGAGGCGAAATAAACTTGGGTTGAAGTCTTATCCCAGACAAGTACTCATTGTGTGACTATGGGAAAGTCACTTAACCTTGCAATGTCCTGGACAACTCCCTCTAAGAGTATAAATCAAATAGGTGTTGTCTATTCTGCATTTGAGGAGGGAATCTCCACACTAGGATAGAATCATGGCGCCCAACCAAATCCGCCCCCCCCAAAAAAAAAAACCAACCAAAACAAAACAAAACTATAAAATTGGAATGATTATGAAATGAGATCAAAGCTATGTAACACAAAAATCACAAACCTCTGCTTACCTAATTACGTCTGCCTGGAGTGCCCAGTCTCCTCCTCTCTCCCATTTATGTTGAATCCAATCTTTTCAAGCTCAGCTCAAAAGTGCTCTCTTCCAGAAAGTCTCCTTGATGTCCTCCCAGGCCACCCTGAGCTCTCCCTTTTCTGAATTTCCATGACTCCTTAATCTCTTTTATGCCATTTAATAATTCTATCTTATGTTATAATTATCTGTTATATGTGTTTTGTCTCTCATGTTAGACTTTTCGAGGAAGGAAAGTGCTGTTTTATTAATCCTTATCTTCTTGAGTGCCCTGTACATAGTAGATGGTCATAAAACATTTGCTGAATAAGCCTTCTATAAAGCACTTTAAAGAGAATATAAAGCACTTTCTTAAAATTACTCTCTGTGAGAAAGGTAGTTTTCATATAAGATACTTTGCAAACTTTAGAATGCTACATAAATTTTAACTATTGTTAACAGGATGACTTTTTTTCTTTATTTCTCTGTCCATTTTACAAATGGAGAAACTAAGGCACAGAGACAAAAGATAACTTGCCTGTGGTCAGAGTTAGGAAGCATCTGTGTATTTTGTGACCATAAAACTATACAAATATGTTTTTATCTTTATGACTCCCAGTAAAATAGGTTAGACTTCCTGAAGCCTTACAGACAAGCCTTTTTAGTTCTTATATTTTAAGTAGAAACTGCCTCCCCTCCGTTCAAGGCATGCTCTGGTAGATGGGCCATCCAAGTTGGCATCTTAGTCACAAAATACACAGATGCTTCCTAACTCTGACCACAGGCAAGTTATCTTTTGTCTCTGTGCCTTAGTTTCTCCATTTGTAAACTATTCCCAGACTCCAAAGAACATCTTCCTTGGAAACACTTTGGACTTGGATGTCAATTCAATTACCAATTGTAGACCTTCTCTCTCTAGCTTCCACACTGGATTCTGTTGCTAGTCCCTTTGCTTTTCCCCCAATTCAAGCTGACCTTGACACCCATCACGAGTGTTCCCCACAGTGGAGAAGGCAGGATCTTCACAGTGTTCCTTCTCCCCACCCACTCCTATAGGGCCCCTACCTGTGGCCTCGGGGAAGTATTCCTTTGTCTCAGATTTAAGAACTCTCTTTGCCTCTAGATACCACAGGAGTCTTGTAAATGCCTTAACATCCAGTTCTGGTGGAGTGGGGGGACATGGAGAAGAGAGGAGAATATACTTATAATACATTTTAAATTCAATGTGTATTATTAACATATTCTCCATCACTTTCTTAAGTATAAAAATCAACAAAACAATAAATCAAGTCCTGATTTATAGTACTTGCTGATTTCCAAGATGTAAATTTACACTGAAAATTTAAGAATGATCTCTAGAGGGGTAGCTAGGTGGCTCAGTGGATAGAGCACCAGCCTTGAATTCAGGAGGACCCGAGTTCAAATCTGGTCTCGGACACTTAGCACTTCCTAGCTGTGTGACCCTGGGCAAGTCACTTAATCCCAGCCTCAAAAAAAAAAAATGATCTCTAGAGCAGGTATGAGCTGGCTCTAGCATCACTGGCTAAAAGGTAACTAAAGGTCATCTAAGCCAAACTCAGCAGAAATTGAGTTCCAAGTAGAGATAATGACTTATATAAAGTCAAACACCTCATAACTAGCATTAGAAATCAGAGTCCTTATCTTTGCCCCCCCCATCACCACCCTCTCTCCTTCTTTCTGCTCCAAATCACTTTTGGAACCTGAGTCCCAATCTCATGATTTATCACAGGACTGGAATCAATCTCTTCTGGGTTAGTTATAAGAAAGGCAGCTTGATGTCAAACTCAAATGAAAACAAAGCCATTGAATGGTGGATCTTTGAGGTTTGTGTGGTAACAGTTTTAAAATGTATTGTTATCTGTGCTTCATTTTTATTTATTTGTTAAATATCTCCCAATTTCATTTCAATCTGATTGGATAACATCCTCCCTCATGGCTGAGTTTTTGATATGTCTGGTTTAATAGATAAATCCAAGAAGATAAGTTCTATTCCCAAGGAACTTAGTGTGTGTGGGATGTGTGTGTGTGTGTTTGTGTGTGTGTGTTTGTGTGTGTGTGTGTGTGTGTGTGTGAAGGAGAGGCAGAAAAAAAGAGACAAAAAGAGAGACAGAGAGAGAGAGGAGGAGGGAGAAAGAGAAAGGGGAAGGTGGAGAGAGAGAGACAGAGACAGAGACAGAGACAGAGAGAGACAGAGAAGAGAAGAGAAGAGAAGAGAAGAGAAGAGAAGAGAAGAGAAGAGAAGAGAAGAGAAGAGAAGAGAAGAGAAGAGAAGAGAGAGAGAAGAGAGAGAAGAGAGAGAAGGAAGAGAAGAGAAGAGAAGAGAAGAGAAGAGAAGAGAAGAGAAGAGAAGAGAAGAGAAGAGAAGAGAAGAGAAGAGAAGAGAAGAGAAGAGAAGAGAAGAGAATAGGAGGGAAAATAAATCCAAGACAAAGACAGAGACTAGCAGGGGAAGAAGACAGACAAAGAGATATGTCATTCTTTTTTTCCATTTAAATTGTTGTAGTTACTGTGTATATTGCTTTCTTGGCTCTGCTTACTTCACATTATATCAGTTCATACAGATCTTTCCATGCTTCTCTATATTCGTCACATACATCATTTCTAACAGCCCAGTAATATGCCATTATGTCTATGTACCACAATTTGTTTGCTATTCCCCAACTGATGGGCATTTGCTTTGGTTCCCATTCTTAGTTATCACAAAAAGGGTTGCTATTTAAACATTTAAACATTTTGGAGTATATATTTGAGAGGTCAGAAGTCCAGAGCTTTTGTCCTTATTCTGTCATTACTTCTTTTATTTTTAAAGCTTTTTATTTTCAAAATATACGCATGGATAATTTTTAAACATTGGCCCTTGTATAACCTTGTCTTTCAGATCTTTCCCTCCTTCCCCCAGCCTCCTTCCCTAGATGGCAAGCAATCTAATATATGTTATACATGTTAAAATATGTTAAATCCAGTATGTGTAAACATATTTATACAATTCTCTTGCTGCACAAGAAAAATCAGATCACAAAGGAAAGTAAATGAGTAAGAAAACAAAACACAAGTGAACAACAACAAAAAGAGTGAGAATGTTATGTTGTGATCCACATTCAATTCCCACAGTTCTCTCTCTGATTGTAGATGGCTCTCTTTGTCACAAGATAATTGGAACTGTCATCAATCATCTCGTTGTTGGAATGATCGTCATTTAATATTAATGTTGCCATGTACCATGATCTCTTGGTTTTGCTCATTTCACTTAGCTTAGTTCATGTAAGTCTCTCCAGGCATCTCTGAAATCATCCTGCTGATTGCTTCTTGTAGAACAACAATATTCCATTACATTCATATACCATAACTTATTCAGCCATTCCCCAGCTAAGAGGCTTCCATTCACTTTCCAGTTCTTTGCTACTAGGAGAAGAGCTGCTACAAATATTTTTGCACATGTGGGCCCCTTTCCTTCCTTTAAGGTCTCTTTGGGATATATGTCCAATGGAAAAGATGCTGGATCAAAGGGTATGCACAGTTTGATAACTTTTTGAACATAGTTCCATCTGCCATTAGTTCACTAAATGCCTTCACTTCCCCTTAAATTTTCCTTAGGAAAATGAGAAAATTCAGCTATTTCAAAAATTTTCAACGTTTGTGTGTGTGTGTGTGTGTGTGTGTGTGTATGTGTGTGTGTGTTATGGACCTCTTCGATAGTCTGATGAAATGTATAGACTTCTCAAAATAATATATTTAAATACATAAAGTAAGGTACATGTAATTACAAGGAAAATCAATTATATTAAAAGACAATTATCAACATACTTAAAAGCAAAAGCTTCAAAGGTGCCCTCCAGCTCTAACATTCTATGTTTTAAAGTCCTGAGTACAGCTCTGACCATGGTACTCAAAAACTTTCACTGGCTCCCTAGGTACATGAAAGGAAAGGAAAGACTCATTCTAAATTCTCTACAATTTCCAGCAAATCTTTCCATCCTTGTGTCACTTCATTCCCTTTTAAGTATTCTATATTTCAACCAAATTGAATTACTAGTCATTCCTTAATCTTGTGTAGCCTTCTGCTCCCTTTGTGCATTTGTCCAATGTCCAATCATTTGTCATGCTCATATCTCTCATATTTGCTTTTTGAAATCTTTGTCTTTTTTCCCCCATTGCCAAGATCGGGTGCTGCTCTTCCTTCTATGATTTGATCAGCCCAAAATGATATCTACTTCTAATTTTTCTGCTTTGCTTTAATCTTCTTTTCTATTATATTCTAGCTTGTATTATCATTAATTTGCCTACATATCCTATGTTTTCTGTTAAATTGTAAGTTATCAGAAGGCAGTTGTAATTTTTCTAATTTTTCTTTGTATTTCTAATGCCAAGCAAAGTCTCTGTACATAATAGGCATTTAATAAATATTTTTGAACTGTCTGATGTGCATTAGTACATCCTAAATATTGTTCCCATCCAGCACTGACACTCCCATCAAGAAGAACATATTCCTCCAATTTTGTATTTTCCCAAGGATTGCACCATTGAATCATGCTAGAGTGCTCTAGGTGAGCATGTGTGATGCTTTCTAGGAATAAGTTTGCAAGAATGACCCTTCAAAAAGTGATGAATATTAGGACATCAGACCTAGAAGGACTTTCAAGAAAGAAAGTCCAGCTCCATCACTTTATAGATGAGAAAATGAGACCATAAGGGGGAAAAATTTCCTCAAGATCATGCAGGGAGTTAATGTTAGAGCCAAGTCCAAAGTGCAGAACTTTAAGCATAACGCCTATAATTCTGTAGCTACTATCAAGAGGATAATGAAGGCTAGATTATGATTTTGTGGAATATACAGGTGGACTTTTCAAAGATCATTTGAATATCAGGATAAATCATATGACTGAAATTGATTTTGCTTTTTTTAAACAAAAACAAATTCTACTAAATTAAATAAATTATATTCTGTTCTAGAAATCTTTATTAAACATCTTCTATGATAATATTCTGTACTGGGCACAGGGAATAAAAGAGCTGAAAAATGGCATAGTCTCTGCCCACAATGATTTCACAATCTTTTAGAGGTGGGTAATAAGCATATATAATTAATAAATTGTAACAAATAATTATCAATTATAAATAAATAAATGTATAAATACAATTCATAATTAGATTTAAAGAAAAACACCTAGGTACAATATGATATCACTGTTACTAACTTCCATTGTTATGTAATCACTGTATAATCTAAACTTTTCTAGTTCTATTTTCAAATTTGAATCAATCATTTTGCTTTTCCTGTAATGCCCATTTCAGCTGTCCTAACTTGTTCCTTCAGAATCTAGTTCTATTCTTCCTCTATTTTTTCCAGTCTATGAGATCCTAAGGGCTGAGTCTCAGGTTGCTCTCTCTCTTTCTCCCCTTTATAGACTGTCAGATCCCCAAGGACAGGGCCTATCCCCACCTCTCTTTTTTGTCTACTTGATCCTCTGCCCTCTCTCTTCTCAGATAAAGAGCTCTCTAAAGTGGAACCCAATTCTATCTCTCTTCTTACCCACCTCTTCCCTTTCTCCTTGGTTCCCCATACTCCACTGCAGACTCCTTGAGGGCCTTTCCACTCTTTAGTATTTCTTTGGGATATAATCCCAATAACAGCAATGCTGGGTCAAAGGGTATGTGCCAAAATGTTTGTGGCAGCTCTTTTTGTTGTAGCTAGAAACTGGAAGATGAATGGATGCCCATCAGTTGGAGAATGGTTGGGTAAATTATGGTATATGAAGGTTATGGAATATTATTGCTCTGTAAGAAATGACCAGCAGGAGGAATACAGAGAGGCTTGGAGAGACTTAAATCAACTGTTGCTGAGTGAAATGAGCAGAACCAGAAGATCACTATACACTTCAACAACAATACTGTATGAGGATGTATTCTGATGGAAGTGGAAATCTTCAACATAAAGAAGATCCAACTCACATCCAGTTGATCAATGATGGACAGAAATAACTACACCCAGAGAAGGAACACTGGGAAGTGAATGTAAATTGTTAGCACTACTGTCTATCTACCCAGGTTACTTATACCTTCGGAAGCTAATAATTAATGTGCAACAAGAAAAAGGTATTTACACACATATATTGTATCTAGGTTATATTGTAACACATGTAAAATGTATGGGATTACCTGCCATCGGGGGGAGGGAGTGGAGGGAGAGAGGGGATAATTTGGAAAAATGAATTAAAAAAAAGTCCTGATGTCATGTTAATTGAGAAATCAGATTATAGCACATAATATTCCACAAGACACAAAATCTTTGTAGCAATCCTTTTTGTAGTGTCAAGGAACTGGAAACTGAATGGATACCCATTAGTTGGAGAATGGCTGAATAAATTATGGTATATGAATATTATTGTTCCATAAGAAACAAGCAGGATGATTTCAGAGAGGCCTAGAGAGACCTACATGAACTGATGCTAAGTGAAGTGAGTAGAACCAAAAAAGCATTGTAACAGCAACAAGATTATACAATGAACAATTCTAATGAACATGATTCACTGAGATGATTCAGGCCAATTCCAATGGTCTTTTGATGGAGAGAACTATCTGTACCCAGAGAGAGGATTATGGGAGCTGAGGTGGATCACAACATAGGATTTTCACCATTTTTGTTGCTGTTGGCTTGCTTTTTCTTTCTCATTTTTCCGTTTTTGATCTATTTTTTTGTGCAGCATGATAAATGTGGAAATATGTATAGAAGAATTGCACTTTTAACATATATTGGATTATTTGCCATCTAAGGGAGGGGATGAGGGGAAGGAAAGGAAACAAATTTGGAACACAATGTTTTGCAAGATTGAATGTTGAAAACTATCTATGCATGTGTTTTGAAAATAAAAAGGTTTATAAAATTTTAAAAAAATTAGAGAAGAGAGTTCTGCATACTGACCACTAAACTTCCTGGCCCCTGCCCATTCTTGGAGCAGATTCTTAATCTGAAGTCACTTACCACGAAATGAACTCTTGAAAAAGAGTTCAAGGACTTTGGGGCAAGGTATAATGACCAGCTGGCCCCAGGCAGCTGGTGGCCAACATGTGATATTGTCCCACATCGCCTGACAGCCTAGAAGGGAGAGAAAAGAGAGGAAATATTAGCCATGTTGCTGACCACTCTTGGCCTTGTAGGACCTGTTGGAGAGGGCCCCAGGGGACAAATCTCAGCTTTGTTGTTTATCAGTTGTAAAGTTATATCCTCTCTAATAAATTGTTTTTTCTTTTCTGTAAGACAAGAGGATGTGGGACAAGGACTAGTCTTGATTTGTGGTCTAGCGATTCCTGGGGTTCCCTGAGACCCTTTCAGGGCATCTGTAAAGTCAGAGCTATTTTAATAATAATAGTAATTTCTAATATATATCTAATATAATACAATAATATAATGTTATCTAATATAATATATCAATAGATAGAACGTACATAAACTTAAGCTCTTTGAATGTTCAATAATTTCTAAGTATATAATGGGGGCAGAAAGGTTGAAAAATATAGGGTGATCTTTAAAATTCTTATTTCTGGACTTTATTGGTAATACATAGAACTGCTAATGACTTATGTGAGTTTATTTTATATCCTGTAACTTTGCTGGAGTTTTTAGTTATTTCAACTGATTTTTAGTTGCTCCTCTAGGATTCTTTGAATAAACAACTGCATCATCTGCAAATAGTGATAGTTTTGTTTCTTCATTGTCTATTCTAATGCCTTCAGTTTCATTTTTTTCTCTTGTCACTACAGTTGACATTTCTAGAATAATATTGAATAATAGTGATGACAATGGACATCCTTGCTTCACCCATGAAAATATTTCTAGATTAATCCCATTACCAATAATGCTTGTTGATGGTTTTAGATAAATATTACTCTTTTTTTTTAAAGCTCCAGGGGCAGCTAGGTGGTACAGTGAATAGAGCATCAGCCCTGAAGTTGGGAGGACCTGAGTTCAAATTTGACCTTAGACACTTAACATTTCCTAGTTGTTGTGACCCTGGGCAAGTCACTTAATTTGTTGTTGTTGTTGTTGTTTTGCCTCAACAACAAAAAAAAAAACCAAAAGCTTCATTTGTTTCTATAATTTCTAGTGTTTTTTAATAGGAATGAGTGTTGTATTTTTTTTCCAAAAGTTTGTTCTGCATATGTTGTTATAATCATATGATTTTTGTTGCTTTTGTTATTGACTTGGACAAGTATGGTGACCGTTTTCCTAATACTGAACCAGCCCCACATTCCTGATAAAAATTCCACTTGGCCATAATGTATAATCTTTGTGATATATTGCTGTAATTTCATTAACTAACATTTTATTTGAAATTTTTGCATCAATGTGCATTAGGAAAATTGGTCTATAATTTTTCCCCTCTGTTTTTGTTCTTGGTTTGGTATTAACACCATATTTGTGTCATAAAGGGAATCTCATAAAATTTCTTCTTTGCCTACTTCCCAAAGTGGCTTATACAGTATTGGAATTAATTATTCTTCAAATGTATAGTAGTTGTGAATTTATCTGATCCTGGGGAATTTTTCTCTGGAAGCACATTAATGGCTTGCTCAGTTTCTTTTTCAAAGGCAGGGTTAAAAAAGTATCCTATTTCTCTCTGTTAATCTGGGCAATTTATATTTTTGTAAAAACTCATCCATTTCACTTAGATTGTCAGCCTTATTGGCATACAATTGAGCAAAATAACTTTTAATAATTGTTTTAATTCCATCTTCATTATAGGTTAATACAAAAGGCAAATAGTGAGCCTCTGAACCCTAGAATAGTGTGGGACCTAGCCACACTCACCCAGCACTGGAAGGAAGTCAGCAGCACCAACCCAGAGCAATGGGTCACCTACAGAGGAAGCTTGGGACAATCTCCCCTTTTCCCTAAGAGCAGACCTCAACCTTTAAAATAAATGAACAAAAAAGCAAAAAGAACTCTGACCACAGATAGCTATTATAAAAACAGAGAAGAACAGACCATAATCCCTGAGGATCCTAAAAGCAAATTGTCTCCATATGAAGTCCCAAAGAGTGATATAAGTTGATCCCCATCTTACAAGGCTCTCTTGGAAAAATTCAAAAAGGATATTAAAAGAGAGTTAGAAGGAAAATGGAGAAAGAAAATAAGAATTTTGCCAGAGAGTTTGGAAATTACCAGAAGCAAAAATACACAGAAATTATTTGAAAAAAAACTTCTTAAAATAGATTTAATGAAATGGAAAAATCATATAACTCCTTACAAAATAGATTTGATGAAATGGAAAAGGCAAATAACTCCCTACAAAATAGATTTGACAAAATGGAAAAAAAGCATATAACTCCTTACAAAATAGATTTTAAAAACAATGAACAAAACACATCTAATCACTTGAAATATTTTCTCTTTGACCTAAGGTCTCTGGAATTTGGCTATAATATTCCTGGGAATTTTCATTTCAGGATCTCTTTCTCAAGGTGATCAATGGATTTTTTCTATTTCCATTTTACCCTCTGGTTTTGAAAATTAAAACAATTTTCTTTGCTAATTTCTTAAAAGCTGATGTCTAGGCTCTTTTTTTTTCTTTGATTATGGCTTTCAGATTGTCTAATAATTCTTAAATGATCTCTCCTGGATCTAATTTCTAAACCGTTTTTTCTCCAACAAGATATTTCTTGGTATTTCGTGGAGTCACTAGCTTTCATTTGCTCAATTCTAATTTTTTTAAGGAATTATTTTCTTTGGAGAGATTTTGTACCTCCTTTTCCATTTGACCAATTCTGCTTTTTAAGCTATTTTTCTTTTTATTGGATTTTTGTGCCTCCACTACCATTTAGACAATTCTGTTTTTAAGATGTCATTGTGTTCAGAATTTTTGTGTGTCTTTTTTACCAACCTGTTGACTCTCTTTTCACATTTTTCTTGGATTATTCTGTTATTTTTCCAATTTTTCCTCTTCTTTTCTTATTTGATCTTTAAAATCCTTTTTGAACCTTTTTAGGAATTCTTGTTGGTCTATGAACAATTCAAAATTTTCTTTGAGGGCTTTGCAAGTAATTGTTTTGACATCATTGTCTTTTTCTGAGTTTGAGTCTTGATTTTTATCTTCATTATCACCATAGTAAGTTGTGGTTGTCAAGGATTTTCCCAGCCTGTTTCTGCTCCAAGTTATAGAAGGGGCACTGTCCTAAGCTTCAGGCCTCCATAGCTGTAGTTTTCAGAGCTAGCTGTGGGGAGTAGACTTTCAATGTTTATAAGGTGGTATGATATACAGGGAGGTGTGGCTACTGCTCTCTTGACCTGTGCTCTGGTCTTTACCCAGGAAACAAAAAACCTTGTTTTCTTATAGTCACTTATGATAGCACTCCTCCAAGCCCTGGGACAGTGACAAGGTCCCTTATTCTCCTGCAGCTACAATTGCTAACGCTCCCCTTTCTCTTGGATTTGAAATCAGAATCTCTACTTCCCTGTGAGCAACTGCAAGTACTCAGTTCCACCTTAGAACCCAGACCTAGTTTCTGACATCTATGTAGCCTCAAGTACTATTGTTCCTTTTGCCTCTGGATCTGTGACCCAGAACTGTGTATGAGCAATGCAACAGGATCCTAAACTCAGTCAAATGGTCCTTTGCAATCTCCTTACCAATTGTTTGACACACCTCCCCACTACATATACACATTATCAGGAAACTGAGAGGTCCAGAAACTGCTGGTGCCACTAATGCAGCCATTTCTATGATCTGCCTGTATTGCATTCTTGGGTCCATTACCATCTAGGTAAGATAGATCTTTCTTGCTGATTTCCTAAGTTGTCTTCGTCTAGAAAATTGTTAAATCCAACCCTTTGCTGGTTCTGCCACTTCAGACTTCTATCTGAGGTTGCAATTTTAGAGTTGTTGGGAGGGGAATTTGGGAGCGAACTGTTAAGTGCTACTCTATTCTACTATTTTGACTCTGCTTTGATACATCTTAGACTCTTATTCAGTTTCCTTATAGTTCACTAAAGTCTTTATATCTTTTTCATTTGAACTGATGTTTGGCCACATTTCTCCCATCCTGTACATTTACATTTGACTATTTAAAAACTGAAGTGGAAAACTGTATAATTTTCCCTATTAAATTTCATTTTATTAAATTTAATTCAACATTCTAAATTGGATATTGATTTTGTCATGCAACATATTAACCAACTATTTCTGTATTCTCCCCCAAAAATGCTTTTCGTGTTTTTAAATACAATAAAACTTTATTTTAAAATGTAAAATCATTCTTAGCTTGTAGGTCATACAAAAACAGGACTTAATCACCATAGTTTGTCTACCTCTGACCTAGATACACCTTCAGCTTTTGGATCATATGATTCAAATAAATTCATTATGAATCTATGAATTCTAATAAATAATTCTCTTGGTTGATACACACACACACCCACACACACACACACACACATTCATAGAGTAATAGTTGGAGTTTTCCCAAAAAGGCCTGGACTTAACACTGACTTCACTGATCAGTCCTAGAGTCATATGTGTGAAGGAGTCATAGAAGAACTTTTGCCTTTGATCCACAATCGACACTGCTCCATATATTCCCTACTTATCCCAACCCTGACTTTCCCATCTTGATCACTGTTTCCTGAACCTTATTCTATTTATGGGAGAGAAGAGGAATTTATTTTTCCATTGATTCCTTTGTGAGGGGAAATATACATTTATTAAGCAACTACTATGTGCCAAGCACTGTAAGTGATTTTATAAGTATCATCTAATTTGATATAAATATATATATTATATACATATATATATCATCTAATTTATATATCATCTCATTTGATAATATTTATAGATGAGGTCATTGGCAGACCAGGTTACTTGGTAGTTGAAGACAGGTCTATGGCAAAAAAGCAAACTATTAAAAACAACAATAATAATAAAAAATTTTTAAAGCAAATCATTAATAAATATTCTTTGGATCTGGCATTCAATCAGCCTTTCCATCTTGTACACAAGAAAAACATAAGAGATTTCATCAAATGCTTTGGTGAAATTTTTATATAAATTGTATTTACAATATTTTCCCAATCTACCCATCTAGCAATTTCATAAAAAAAAAAAATGAGATTAGACTATCATGGCCTATTCTTGGAGTCTTGCTGATCCTCAGTGACTAGAGCTATCTCCTCGAAATGTCTTTTGTTCCATTAATATTTTTGGAATTTTGTCAAGAACCAAAAATCAAAGTCATTGGCTTTGTTTGCAGACTCTACTGTCTTCCCTTTAAAAAGAATCAGGATATTTACCTTTCTCCAGACCTAATGTATCTTTTTCATTGTTCACCATCTTTCAAACTACTTACTGACAGCAGCTCAAAAATTCTATCATCCAATTCTTTCAGTGTCCTGGAATATCCCATGTTTGGATGAGCTCACTTGAATTTATGAAGGGAAGCCAGGCTCTCTCATTATTTCCCTCCTTGTCTTGGCTTTAACTTCCTATCATCTTTGTTATTTTCAGTTCTTGGACTCATTAGAGAAAACAGAAGCAAAATGAGGATCCAGTAGCCATTCTGCTTTTCCTTTGTCATCTAAACAGGAATATTATCTCTTCGCTGATCTTTCTGAAAGCTCCCTTCTAAAAATCTCTCCTACATAATGTTATGTCTTCTTAATCCAGAGTCTATAGATTTCCAATGAGAGGAGAACAGATTTCAGGGAATGGGGAGAACTAGGAAGTTGGATGAGAGAATACATATATATATATCCTTAGTTTCACTAACTTAAATTGAGGATTTTCTTTTGTCATTTAAAAAATATTATTCTAAAAAGAAGTCCATAGAATTCACCAATTGACCCCAGCCATCTATCATTAACAAGCAAAAAAAAGTTAAGAACCTTCAATATAGAGACTATGACTGTCCTTAAGAAAAAGAGATATTAGTTTCAATAGTAATCACCATTCTATCAGGTGGTTCTCCCTATGGAGGGAAAGTGTGTGTGAGTTTAACTGTGATCTATGAGCATCTAAAATAAAATATGATGAAGACTGAAAGAAGATGAGGAGGATTTTTTCTCATTAGAACTAACTTATTTTGTGAGGAAACACAAAGATAATTTTTAGAAATGTAACTCTGAAGAAATTTTTAATAAGAGCTTGAAATTTATAATATTGTTTTCCTGTCATGGGTAGAGAAACACTGGGAAAATCAGGAGATATTGTCTTTCTTTATGAAATTATTGTACCATTTATTTTTCAAAGAGGTTGAAGAAGATTCACAGGAAGAGAGTTTTTTTTTATCCTGAAAGAATTAAATGGTGTGGAGCTGTGTTCTCAAAAGTGAAGAGATGTCATCTCCAGTTACAATGAAGCTTTAAGGGAATTCTGACTTTGATCTTTATCACAAATAAAATATTTAAAATAATTATCTATGACTTTGTTTTATTATTGAGTTCAGTTTTAATGCATTATTGATTAATTACTTTTAATATTTAAGCCTAGATTAGGGTGTTTAATATAGAGATAGGAGTAATTGTTATTGAAGAAAGGGGTTTCCTCAGTTTATTAAATGGATTATTTTTGATGAACTCGGGTAAGGGTATGAGCTTAATTGATTAGTTTAGAAATATGTTGAGATTTTATTAATTAATGAGAAAATACATATTCCTCTAGAGTTTGGGATGATAATATTAAATATGGGAATGAGGAGGACTTCAGTGTGAACGGACTGAAAAATGGTTGAGTTTGGTGGCTAATATAATCTTGTGATGGATAGTTCATCCTTCCTAACCCTGTCACACTTCAATACAAATATAAATATATATATATATATATATATATGTATATACATATATACACATTCACGTATATGTCTCCATATTTATTATAGCTTTGCATTTAATAAATATATGTGAATACTTACATATATATTTATTTACATATAGATACACACATATCTATATTTTGAGATAATTTAAAAATGTTTAACCTTCCCCTAAAGTTTCAACTCATTCTTAGCTGGGCCTTAAAGGATGGCCAGGATTTAGAGAGAAAAAGAAAGAAAGATCATTACAAGCAGAGAGCCATATTAACAGAAATCCAGAAACATTTAGCAGATAAGGCATATATGCAAGGGTCAGTAAAGACCAAAGGAGAGAATTTTTCTAGAGAAGTAGGGAGTTCAGAAAAACTGCAAACTAAGCTTAAGGTCAGATTTGGGGGAGAGGCATAGGAAAATGAGACTTTGGAAGTCAGGCGTGAGTACTATTGGCTTGATACTGTAGACAAATGTAGAACCTCAGATGGTTTTTCAGAAAGGGAGCGAAATGCAGAAAGCAAAACTTCAGAAAAATGTGATTAAGTCTTTGAAATGTTCCCACCTTTGGGAATTACTGGCTCAAATTCTTCCAGAGCCTGGCTGCTTTGTCAAGTATAAGCTAACAGGCAAGAGACAAAAAAAATAGGAGCTCTCATTTCTATGGCATTTTAAGGTAAAAGAATTAGTACAAGTATTATCATTCTCATTTTCCCTATTAAGGCCCAAGGAGAAAGAAGGGACTTGCTTAGGAATTATCAGAATTGGCATAGATATAATAAAGCTGCATCTAAAAAAATACACTGACATATTCTTATATATCTATAGGTATATATATTCCATCATTCTTATGTAAAGCTCAAAAGTCTCAAACTGGGTTAGCCAGATAGCACAGTGGACAGAGCACTGGCTTGGGAATCTGGAGAATCTGTTTCAATTCACCTTCAGCTATTTTGTGAGCTAAGCAAGTCACTTAAACTCTGCTTGCCTCAGTTTCCTTATTTGCAAACTGAGAATAACAAAATCCCTACCTCCCAATATTGCTGTCAAGATTAAAAGAGATGATATTTGTAAAGTGCTTTGTAAACCTTAAAGTGCTATAAGGTTGCTACTACCGTTGTTATTGTATCAGAGTGGGAATTTGGTGCTTAACTTTGTAACCACAATTTCAATGCTTTTCCCATGTATCCAACTGCCTTTCCACACCTGTCATTAAGGGGCCAAGAAGAGAGCAGCTCACTGAGAATCATGAGATATTTTTTGGAGTCCCCCTGCTCTGTAAATCACTTGGTTTCCCTGCTTATAAGATGAGAAGGTTGAGGGGGACACTCAATCTCAGAGTCTCTGTGATTTCAAGCACAGGGGGTAGAATGGCATGAGGCAGGGGTGGGCTGGGTTGTGTGAGCAGGGTAGCCTGGGATGCCCCTCTGGGGCCTGAAGAAAGTCCTTAGTGAGAGGGAGTGACTGGCAGGAGACGGGCAAGCTGAGGTTCTTCGGTCCAGGTAATTGGATCCCCTGGAACAAGGCCACCTGCCTTAGGGGAATTTCCATTAACAGCTGTCATTGGAGAGGAGCCGGATCCAGCTCTGGATGTGTCAATTAAAGGCCCCTTGAGGCTAAGCAGGGTGATTTTTGGGTACCTCTGGGCCAGCCTGGGCAGGGCCAGGTATGGCTTTGTTTGCTGGGCTCCCCCCAGAAATGGGTCATGGTACAATGGATTGACCTGTTTCTTCCCTGTCACTTTTTTATGTACACATTTAAACACATTCATTTGCTGTCATGGTGAGCTACTCACAACAGGCTGACATGCTCATTACACAAGTGTACCCACTGACGACACACATTGAGGCACATTCGTATACAGGTACAAAGACCTGCACAGACTCACATGTCTGTACGTCCCTACACCTACAGTTATTAAGCAGCAGTTTGTGTGAGGGCGTGGGAGCATGAAAACATGAAGAAATGCCAAGGATTACATCATCAGGGAAGAGACTCATGAGGCAGGTCTGCCTTCTGTGCCCTCCTGTGCCCTTGCTATGTGTCCCAGAGCAGGGACCCGACCTCTGGATTTGAGTTATATGGGCAGGGGGACGGTGGAAACAAGGTTTCAGCAGGTTGAATGCAAGCTTCAGCAGGCCCTTAGATGTCACTCACATTGCTCCTGCTAGCCTGTCTTTCAGCCTCCTGTGCTTCCTATCTGTAGTATTGGCTGTCAAAGCACCCAGCTCATCCAGAGATGGCCTTTCTGCCTACCCAAACCATGATGAGGGGGTCCAAGTAGCCCAGCCTCAGAACCACAGAATATTAGAACTGGAAGGGATCTCAGAATACAGGACAGCAGAGGCAGGAAAATATCTGTCAGAGTCATCCATGTACACACATCTAGGAAGTGTTAGAGCCAGCCCCTGAGTCCAGACCTCCTGACTCTAGCATTTCAAGCTGTAGCAGGTTACCTTTGTGTCATTTTTTTGGTTCTCTTCCTATGACTCTGCCCAAGCCCTCTCCACAATGGCAGAAAGGAGGCTTTAGTTGGATCTGTAGGGAGTTGATTACTGAGGCAAAGAATCGATCAGAATCCTTAGGAAGGAGTTTTCAGGAATAAGGAGGATCAGGGATACTCTAAGACTCCTCAATTCAATTTAAAATGTTTAATAAATACTTATAATATATATGATGTTCTTGATTTTTGGTATATGCATGTATATATACACACCCATCTTATATATAAGTATATATATATATATATATATATATATATATGTATATATATATATATACACATATACACACACAGACTATACATATACACACAGAGACATACATATGTGAGATGATCTTATCCAAGGGAATAGATCCACAGAGATAGAGAATGGTGCAGGTTCTGCTTTCAACAAGTCTACAGCTAAATAAGAGGAAAGACATGTATACAAATAAACTTATATGAAGAAAAGAGTGCAAGGGAGAGATTCAAGCAAATCTCTAAGAAAAATTTGAAGAGGGGAAATTAGAGAGAACTTCATGGAAGAGGTGGCCTTTGAGTGGGTCTTGAAAGAAGGAAGAGACTCCCACAAATGTTAATGAGAAGGGAGAAGGAGAATGTCTCAGGCACAGGAGATTGTGAGAACGAAGGCCTGATGATGAGATATCACTAGAATAAAGATGAAGGACAAATAGTTCTAGTTTGACTGAAAGATAGAATTCATGACGGTATTGCTGTGAGATAAGACTGAACAGATAAGTTGGAATCACATATAGGCCTTGAAAGTTAGAAGAAGAAATTTATTTCATTTATTCCATAGTAGATAATGAAGAGTCTGCAAAAAGTTTTTCATTAAAGGAAGGCTATGTTCATAATAGTGATGAGTGTTAATGAGTGCTATGGAAGATGGAATAAGGAAGGAGCAGATTGGAATCAGGAAGACTAGTTAAGAGGCCATTGCAGTAGGGCCATTTGAAGGGAATGAGGACCTGATCAAGGTTTTAGTAAAGAAGGGAAGATTAAAAGCTATAATGGAAAGGAAGGATCAGTGGCAGCTAGGTGGCACAGTGGATAAAGCACCAGTCCTGAAGTAAGGAGGATCTGAGTTCAAATTTAACTTCAGACACTTAATACTTCTCAGTTGTGTGATCCTGGGCAAGTCACTTAACCCCAATTGCCTCTGGGGGAAAAAAAAGGAAAGGAAGGATCATAGAACTTTACAAATGATTGGATATTGACAGGGAGGGAAAAAGAGAAGTCAACAATTTCATTCACTTTTAACTTTTCACCTGTTACAGGTGAAATCTATAATATCCAATCCTGATCTCTCTCCAGAACTCTGTTTCCTATTTCCACTGGCCCATTAGATCTCTCCATCTGGGTTTCTTGCCTTTAAACTTAATGATTCTAAAATGAATTCATCATCTTTCTCCTTCTAAACCTGAAACTCCCTATAACTTCCCCATTTCTGTTATTGGTACAACCTTCTTCCTAGGAGCTGTGGTCAGAAACATTCACTTATAAGGAAACTGAGGCTTGTAGGGAAATCAATGATGGGCTACTAAGTGTAGTTTTATCACGGAATTCTTCTGACTACCAATCTAGTGGAGAGAGAAGGAAGAAAAGAGGAAGAAGGGAGGGCAGAGTGAAGAAAAGTGGGAGAAGGAAGAGAAAAGAGAAAGAAAGAAATAAAATGAGGAGGGAGAAAGAAGAAAAGAAAGAAGGAAGAAAGAGAGAAATTAGAGAAAAGAGGAAAAGGTAAGAAGAAGGGATGTGTGTATATGTATGTATATGTGTAAAAGAATTAATTACATAATCCCCCAGCTGGGCTTAAAGGGAAAAAAATGGAGAGAGTGGAAGCAGCTCTAAGAAGAAATTGTTATATAATAGTAGTATCAGCCTCAGGGAGGTAACTTCCAGTCAACCAATGAAGATTGGGATTGAAAATATATGAGAGATTGCCAGAGAAAAGAGAAAAGTAAAAGTAAAAGACAGGGAGAAAATCCTCAGAGAGTCAGATAAAAATGAATTTTCACTTAAGCATCTTAGCAAATGTCTCTCCTCATCCATAAAAATGAGAAAAGCTAAAAAGTTCTTTTCCATTCTAAACAGGCAAGGGATGAGGGAACCAATGCAAGATGGGCTGAGGCGCATTTCCAGAAAGACCTTCAGACATTTCACATTTTTCTATTTAAAAAAATAGTTTACTCCCAACACTCCTTTGAGATAGGAAATGCCAAGATTTTCATCCCAAATTTATATGCAAGGAAGCTGGGAGCCAGGGGCTGCCCAAGATCAGATAACTAGTGAGAACCTGATTCTTGTCATGAGGTTGAGCCAAATGCAAAGATAGGACACCCTAAAGGCTGTGCAATATCTGACCTTATACATCCTCAAAGGGAGAACAGGTATCCACTGGTCCTGGTGGGGGAAGGGGCTTGGAGGGGAAGACACTTATCTGTCTGCTTTCAAATGATTCTGTATCTTTAAATAGTCCCATTACCATCTATTTCCTTCTCCCTCTACCCTATCTACCTCCACCCTCAAGACTACCTTATCCTAGAAATTATTGTCTCCCTCTGCCTCTCTTTCCCTAGAGTCTCCTCTGTAACAAGGTGGTACAGTGGATAGAGAGCTGGATGTGGAGCAATGAAAAACTAAATTCAAATCTAGCTATGTAATACTGGACAAGATACTTGATCTCTACATGTTTTACTTTCCTGGTCTGTAAAAAAAAAAAAAAAAAAAAAAAAAAAAAAAAAAAAAAAAGGATAATAACAACATTTGCTTTCAGATCTGTTATGAGGATAAAATTAGATGATATTTATAAAATGCTAGCTATTTCTTTCTTCACCCCATTCCACCCCATTCTTTTTCTCCATCTCTAATTTGGGGCCCTTGCAATCAGACCCATCACTACAATCTTTGATCATCCATTGTCACGCCTTAACTGTTCTTTGAGTGTGTGCCTCTTCTGCTCCCTCCTCCCACTCCCTGCCTCCTACCTTTATACCCTCATAACAGATCACGAATTCCCTGAAGGTAGAGTTCAGATCTGCTTTCTTTCTAACCCAGACCATGAACTGTCTGAAGATAAGGGCCATTTCCTCTCTTTCAGTTTCTTCCACAATGTAGTCCAAGGTGGTAAGGGAAAAATTCAAAGTGTTTGAATTATTTGAATTCATAATATTTCCATTAGGCTGAAATAAATGACCATAGTTTCCATAATCATAACTTCAAATAGGGCAAATTTGAATACATGCCTTCATTTCAGGGGATTCATTATTCCTACACTAGTGGGGACCTAGCTATAAGTACTTCATGTATCCAAGGCATCAATATCCCTAAAACATTCTCCTATGCCTCTCCGGGCAGGGTTCCTTCCTTTACACCACATCCCGATCACACCAAGCCTTGGAGACACAAATTTTCTAACACCCCATGCTCCTGAGCCTCCTCACTCCCTGTATCCAGAGATTTCCCTCCTCCCCCAGTACCTGGCAAGCAGAGTTGACAGTCCCCTCTGTCTGCTCCAAATTTCAAAATCCTTAATCTCTCCCATGAACCTGGTCTAACTAACATCTGGCAGCATCTATGCAGCCCCATGCAGAGATGTGATTTTAATCCTGCTCAGTCAATTAGTGGAGATAATGAACCCGCTGTTCTAGCTAATCAGCTAGCTCTTAGTGGGGAGGGGGTGGGAGGAGGACAACTGAAATGTTGTATGACAGCCCCAGGATGCAAGTCTAAATGATGATGCTCTGATGCTTTGTGAGGTAGTGAAAAGAGCCCTGGGTTAGAAGTCAGGCAAGCCGGGTCCAGATTCTGCCCCAATTTCCCTATCTATATCTTTATAGGCAACTGTACCCATGGTTCGCATTCTCCCAGGGCATCCAGACTTCTAGTAGTAACATACAATTCAACCCAGTCTCTCTCATTCTTCCCCCACTTAACACCACCATCATCAAAGAACTGGCATCCAGCTGCCTTTGAAATCCCTTAGTTTCCAGTCTCAGTCTTGGTGCTGAGGGGAGTCAATAACTCTAACCCAGATCTTCTAGATGTTTCCTTTTTCTAATCCCCTCAACAAAGTTCCCATTCTGTTTATTGTTCCCTCTGGGAACAGTCCTGATAACTACGGCATGCTAATGGGAGCACTGATAAGCTGGTGAGACAGGTGCATTTTAACAGGAAGATTTCCCGAGGAGAAGACAATAGCTCTCTGTGATAGTAAAATTTCCAGGTCAGCACAGCACAGTGGGAGATAAAGGGTATTTGGGGTCCCAGCTTCTATCATATCACATTAGGTGTACAAGCAAGTCTGCTCACCTTCCCAGAAGCATGGGACAGCCCTTACCTCAGGCTTCCTCTCTGACTGGGAGGTCCAGGGAGGGGGCGGAAAGGGAAGGTGGGGTTAAGGGCTGGGCCTCCTTCTCACTGACATCCTTCAAGGCTCTCATTGGTGCCCACCCCACCCCTCCAAGACCTCTTCTACTAAGGAAGAACTGACTGGGGAAGGAGGCTGGCTCTCTCACCTTCAGTCTCATTTTCCATTTGTTCATATGCAAAGCACCTTTCCTGCTCCGACTCTATTTGCTGTTTGATCTGACATTCATCTTGCAGGAAGCTGGCTACCTGTGAAACAGAAAGTATTACAGTTAGTGGACAGTCTTTAGACTCTATAAAGAAAGGATCATTGCCCAGCAACAATTCCCCAAGTCCCAGTGTTGGGACAAAACCAGATTCCTTTCCTCACCAACCCAAGACCCACTAGGAAGAGTGGATGGAACTGAGAACCAGCTTGTAGTCCCAGCAGTGCCACAAACTTGCCACGTGACTTTTGGCAAGTAAATTGTAAAAGTTAAAAAACTGCTTAGCTTTCCCTTTTTAAAATGAGGGAGTCGGACAAGATGATCCAACTTTGACATTCAGCGATGCTAAAATAGAGAGGTTACCATGCTGACAGGAAAAAAAAGTAAATTTCCTGACACACAATAGATGCCTAATAAAGTTTTTTGACTAATTGATGCTAAATATTAATTGAACTAAATACCATCTTGCATTATCTAGGATTCATAAGGAAATGCTTAATCTAACATTAGCTCATGGCACCATTCTTTTTCTTTTTTTTTACTTTTCCTTGTTTTTTTCTGGTTATATATGTACATTAATTTTTTGAAATACACATTTTTATTTTTTTTTTGGCTGAGGCAATTGGGGTTAAGTGACTTGCCCAGGGTCACACAGCTAGGAAGTGATAAGTGTCAGATTTGAACTCAGGTCCTCCTGACTTCAGGGCTGGTACTCTCTCCACTTCACCAACTAGCTGCCCCAAAAATACACATTTCTTTATGAATCATATTGGGAAAGAAAAATCAGAACAAAAGGGAAAAACCATGAGAGAAAGAAAAAAAAAAAAACAGAAGAAAAAGAAAAAAAGTGAACATAGCATGTGTTGATTTATTACATTCATTCTCCATAGTTCTCTCTCTGGATGCAGATGGCATTTCTACCCAAAGTTTATTGGGATTGCCTTCAATCACTGAACCACTGAGAAGAACCAAGTCTTTCATAGTTGATCAGCCCACAACCTTGCTGTTACTGTGTACAATATATTCCTAGTTCTGCTTGGTTTTGCTCAGCTTTAGTTCATGTAAATCTTTCCGGGCCTTTCTAAAAATCTGCTTGTTCATCATTTTTTATAGAACAATAATATTCCATTACTTTCATATGTCACAACTTGTTCAGCCATTCCCCAATAGATGGGCATTTGCCTCCACAAAAAGAGCTGCTACAAACATTTTGCACATGTGGGTCCTTTTCCTCCTTTATGATTGCCTTGGGATACAGGCCCGGTAGTGGCACTGATGGGTCAAAGCACATGCATCCCTGACATCATTCTTGCTATTGTTCACATCTAACTTCATGACCCCATTTGGGGTTTTCTTGGCAAAGATACTGGAGTGGTTTGCCATTTCCTTCTCCATCTCATTTTGACAGACGAGGAGACTGAGGCACAGAGAATTAAATGACTTGCCCTGGATCACACAGTTAATAAGTATTTGAGGTTGGGTTTGAACTTAGGAAGACTCATCTTCCTGACTCCATCTATTACACCACCTATGACTCATCTATAAAAGGAAGCTAAGAATAGTTCTTGCCCCTCCCTCCCTCCCTTCTTCCTAGCCCTGTGTTGTCTCCTCTTCCTTTAAAAGCACACAAGCACTATTTACTCAGGTCAGGAGGACTTTCAAATCCTTGGGTCTGTCACCTTCAGTTTCCTTGGTGTCTGGCACAGTTGGCATTGTCTTGGCAAAGTTATAGGAACAGCTTAGTATTTTCAGAGCCTCCCGGTTCTATAATGGGTGGGTGGCAATCCCTGCTAAGGATACAAGAAATCCTTGTCATATCAGGCTGAATTTTTCCATAGCTGGCAGTTTGAGCTCAGACCTACATCACTCACCAATTCACCTAACCCAGAAAATAAGTCCTTTTCCCCAACACTATTCCTAGAAAATCCTTTCTTCCATTTTCTTTTTTCATTTGGTAATAAGTCCCTATTATGTGCCAAGTACTGGGCTAGCTCCTAAAGATGCAAAAATAGTGAGTGTCAACCAATCAACAAATACTTGTACTTGGATAAATAATTGTGAAATAGGGATAAAGTAATTTCAAGGGCAAGGAAAGCATTAATAACTGGGAAGGGTGCTCCAATCAAGAAAGACCCCCTGTAGGAGATGGTACCGAGCTAAATCTTGAAAGGAAAGATGGATTCCACAAGGTAGAGGTGAGGAGGGATAGTGGAGGATAGCTTGTGCAAAGGCATGAGAACAACAAATAGGGCACTTGGACTGGGATGGAGAGCTCATGAAGGAGGAATGACGTGTAATCATTCTGGAAAGAGATGGAGGAAGGATTTGAAGGGTTTTAAATTTCAAACTTGTTCTAGAGGTAATAAGGAGCCATTGAAGCTTCTTGACCAGGGAGGTAACACAGTCAGACCTGTGCTTTAGGGCTATCAGTTGCATAGCTATGGAAGAGGGTAAGGGAAAGGCTGGATTCAAAGATATCTGAGACTATATTAATATTATATATTAATTATATAATATATTAATAATATAATATAATAATTATGAGGCTATATAAATAGCTTAGGCAAGAGGTGATAAGTACCCAAAGCAGAGTGATAATGGTGTGAGTGGAGAGAAGGGAAAGGATATGAAATATGTAACTGAGGTAGAATCCGTAACATTTGGCAATTGGCTGGTCATGGAAGATAAGTAAGGTATAAATCTGAGTACCTGGAAAGATTGTGGTATCCTTGGAAGAAACAGGAGGAGAGAGAAAGGCTTTAGGAATACAGATAATGAATTCTGTTTTGGACATGTTGAATTCAAGATGCTTCTGGGACATCTTAAGTGGAGGAAGTGTCCAATAGGCAGTTGGTGATACAGGACTGATGCACAGGAGAGAGATGAAGGTTGCATATATAACTCTAGAAATCATCTGGATAGAACAAACCCAAATGGGGGGCAGAGCATGGATGAGATGATGGAAGAAAAAAGACCAAGAAAGAATATGAGGTAGGAAGGAGGAGAACAAGGCAGGAACAGGGAGGAAAGGGTGTCCAGGGGAGTCAGTATCACATGTTGCAGAGAAGGCAAGAACAATGAGGATTGAGAAGAGACCATGGAATTCATCAGTGAACTGATCTATAGGAACCTAGAAGAGACCAGTGTTTATTGAGGGATTGGAAGTCAGAGATCAGGGGGTTGAGAAGTATGTAACTATATGTATGGAAATGGCATAGACCTGGGGGGGAGGGGAGAGTCAGTTCACAACAAATGGTCTCGATTTTCTCAGTAAAGTGTGAGTTAAGATAAATCATAGACTTCTGCATGCTTAAAAAAAAACTACTAAATCTTTTTTTTAAAAAGTTCCAGAATGGACAACTATGTGGAAGATGGATTGATGGGAAAAGAGGTTAGGCACCAAAATTCCTCAACCAGTAGATGCTGAGAATGGGGTTATTTTCAGAAGAAATCCAAGGGGGTGCACGGCAGGGAATGGAGTGCGACGTCTAATCTGATCTGGCTTCTCCTTTCTCAGTGTTCTGTCACACCGTTGAGCTCTGTCTTCTTCATCACAATGGGTCTCCCTAAGAACAGGGCTCTGCTTTCTCCCATCAGGGGTCCCCTATCCCCACCCTGGATAGCCCAACTCTGAATAGACTCCTTTCTTAGCCCTTCAGACATACAGCACCATTCTCTCACATAATCTCATATCAATGTGCATCACATTACATCACATCACATATACCATACTACATTATTCCATTCCATAACATTCTATACCGCAGCATACTTTCTCATAGATGAGTCAGTAGAGAAATGGGATATACTATTTTGGGTTTTGAGTTTTCCCTTGACTGTAAGGATGTGGGTAGTTAATTAGCCAGCCAGTGATGAATAAGTCGAATTGGAGGAGAAAGAAAGTTGGCTCTGGAATCAGATGATTACCAGTACAGAGTCCCAATTCACAAGAACTTCATGGCCATGGGCATTCTCCGAGATTCAGTGTCTTACTTTGTGAAATGAGGGCCTGGGAGATCCCTTTCATCTCTAACTCCTCTGATCTATGACCTATGGTTTTCTTCTCTCTCCTGGATAGGTCAAGGCTGTGAGCTGGCTGTCCCTAAGGTGAAACTTGGTCCTTGGGCAAGCAGGCACTTGTCCCAAAACATAGAAGTTTAGCACTGTCTTGGGATGTATTCCTCCTACCACACCCCTTAGGGTCTTCTTTTGCAGAATAAAGCCTTATCCCAATATAAGTCCCTCCCATGGATCTTCCCATTCCCATTTCCCCAGAAGAAACCTGTCCTTTTAGCAGTAGAGAAATTTTGAAGTGTCCCAGGACAGATAGTCTCATCCACTGTGCTCCAGAGGGGTCTTTTTTGGCCTTTCCCCACTTGTTTCAAGTACAAATATTCCTCATTCACACTTTGCTCCCAAACACTCATGGACACAGTTTTGTGCCTGTTAATTTTGGAGAAATACTTATCTTAGCAGAAAGATCATTTGCTATAGCATCAGAAAATTTGGATTCCAATATCATCTCTGATACTTACTACCTAGGTGAACCTGGACAAATCACTCTAGGGCTCAGTTTCCTTATCTGTAAAATTGAGTTGGACTACATAGCCTTTTACATCCATGTTTCTAGGTTTTGCTTTTATATTTGTTCTGGATATATCTATCTTCTTTATTATAACAGAACAAGGCTGTATGTTCTTCCATAAGCAGATATTTTCCCCATCATTCCCACATAGTTCCATTCTGAATGTTAAGCCTCCTTCCTCTGCCCTCTAGACATTCAACACAAATCGCCTCTGGTGCTTCTCAAATCTTCCTATTTTGAGTTATGAGATGACACATAGGAAGCATTTTGGCAAACCTTAAAGCACTATATAAATGCTAGCTATCATTGTTGTTATTATTAACAGAAGGAACATTAAAGATCATTTGGTCCAACTGCCTCATTTTGCAGAGGAAGAAGAGGCTCAGAATGAGAATTCGCTTCTCTAGACTTAATCCCTACCTAATTTCTTTGGGCCTCTCCACATGATTAGTTGTAATAGTCTGGGGCACTCTACACCATTCGATTTTCTCATCAGCCCACCAGATGATGGTAACAGCTTCCTAATGGATATATTAGAATCCTTTGCGATCAGAACAGTAAGCTTGAGATCCAAATATCTAGAGTAAAGTCCAAGCCCTTATATTTATCAGAGGAAGTTACTTCCCCATAATAAGGGTTCAGTTTCCTCCTTTTTAAGATAGGGAAGACTGCTATAGTGTCAAAAGCACATGACTTGGAGCATGTTACTTAAATTTCCCAGACCTTAGTTTATTCAGATATAAAATGAAATGGTTGGACTAAATGATCGCAAATGTCCAGTTCTGACATTCTATGAATCTGTGATCCCCAAACTTCCCAAAGATTTCTCTTTTCTCTCTGTTTTATCTTCTAGAGGAATCCTGTCTTCTTCACTGTAACAGGCCAAGGTTCTTGTCTCCTTCCATCAAGGGAAACTTTTCCTATCATCCCCACACAGTCTTATTCTGAATGAGGTCTTACTCACCCCCTTCTCATTCCAGATTTGAATTTGAGATCTAGGCAGAAACACATTGAAGTCTTCCCTGGAGGGAAGTTGACACTGAAAACAGATTTTACAGGAGAAAAAGACAGAGAGACAGGGAGATAGAGACTTTGAAAGCCATTCCAGGAATAAGATTCTGAAGAACATACAAAGCCGGGTCCATCAGGACATAGAAAGCTGGCGGAACTCACTTCTGTTAGATGGCCCAACCTCTTAGGGTCTCAACTTCTTCCTCCATCAAACAGTGAGTATAATTCCTTGACCTCCTCCTCCTAGATTTCATCTCTAACCCTGGAAATCTACCTTCAACCCAACACACCCACCATGAAGATTAAATGAAATCAGACATTCAGAAAGAAACTTCGGGATAATTTGGTCCAACTGTGCTGTGCAGAAATGCAGACAACTGATTTACATATAGTATTTCACCTGATTTTTTTTGGGGGGGGAAGCAATCAGGGTTACCCAACTAGTAAGGGTCTGAGGCTGAATTCGAATTCTGAATCTCCTGACTCCAAACCCCCATTTTATAGGTAATGAAACTGAGACTCACAGTTAAATAACTTGCTCAAGGAAGATAATGTCAATGCAAAGATTATTATTCCTATTCCACCCATATGGAAACAGGATTCAAAAAGGGAAGTAATTTGCTTAAGATCACCATGTAGTGAAGAGCACAAAGTGTGACCAAGTCTTCTGGATCCGTGTCTAGACTTATATCCCTCTTGATTCCACAGCTTTCCCAGGAGGAAGTCATCCAACCTTTACTTGAATACTTTCAGTGCTGAAGAGTTCATTACCTCAATAAATCAGTTCTTTCCCATTTCATACAACCCTCCTTGTTAGAAAATTCTTCATGTCAAGACTAAACCTCTCTCCCTATAACTCCTGTCCATTGCTTCAAGCCCTCCTCTCTAAGGCAGAGTGAAATAAATTTAAACTCTCTTCCAATTTTGAGATTCTATTCCCCTGGGCTGGAGGATGGGGGGGAGGGGAGACACAGACCTTCCCTCAGATAGCCAGAAAAGCCTGATAGAAATCCTCACCCTGCCATGTTGAAGCCCATGTTTGTCTTCCCGGGCTTAGTTCCCTTAGGGAGCCCAACATTGTCCATTCTCAGTCATCATCACCTCAGCATTAATGAATGAATTTGGAAGATCCTTTTCTGAGACCTGGTTTAGAGAGAACATGTTCTTGTCATCCGCTCCCCTAGAAGGAAATGGGCGTGCCCCTGTGGGCACAGAAGATACTGTAAGAGCAGTATGGGCTAAGCCAACTTCACAAATTTATTGAGATCAGGACTCTCTTGCCTAATCAGTTAAAGAAATGGTGGTTATTTGAGAGTGATAAAGGAACTTGACCCAATCCTACAGCAAGTGCCTATAAGGGACCCCATCACTGTCTCCTGACTCAGTCAGAGGTCCAGCTTCCCAGGCCCCTTCAACAAGGGCCTGGCTAATAGGTCACCGGGTTGTTAATCAGAAAATGAACAGAGGCAGTTGTTTCTGTATCTTTTATCAGAAGGAATTTAGGCTTGGACTTTGGACTTCCTCTTAAGTATTTCTTTATTCTAAACATCCTCATTATCCCCACGCCTCTGGGTTTACACACTGTGAGAAAAATGACTACAATCTGATCCTTCAGGAAATTATAAAAGTGTCTGTGATATCACACAAGTCTATCTAGTTGTGTTTCTCACAGGATACCAACATCCCTAGCATGAAAGATTCTTCTCCCCATTTGACAGGTGAAGACATTGAGATTGAGAAAGGACAAGTAGTTTTCCTAGGATGTATGACCCAGAAAGATTGGAGGAATCAGGATTGGGATCTCAGTTTCTTGATTTTTACATTCGGCACTTTTTGCTGTATTAGCCAGACTCTCAGAGAATAGTAACATCATCAGTAATAATAATGATAATGACTTCATAACAAAATTACATTTCTGTAGGGCCTCAAGGTTTATAAAGCACTCTCCAAGACAATTCAAGGACAGACTGAGCTCTGGAAGGGACCTCAAAGATTATCCATTCTCCTCAGTTTAGTGAGGGAAAAACTGAGTCCCGAAGAAAGGAAATAACTTGCCTAGGATCAATCACATTTAAAAGCATCAGCACCATGATTTTGGAGCAGAGCTGTCAAATACTGTTGGAGTTACGTCCACACACAGCCCGGGGCTGCCCCAAACCAAACTGAAATGTAATTGGGAAATATTTCACAAAAGAAAAATACAATAAAATATAGATAATCTCATTTTAGAATTAAGCTGGATCTGAACTCATGAAGATGAGTCTTCTGATTCCAAGCCCAGTGTTCTATCCACTTGAGAGACAGGAATGTAGAGGAATGTAAATTTCATCTCCCCACAAAGCTAATTGTGATAACCGTGAAAACCATAGTTTCTGGGCATGGAATATACAAGAAAGAAAAGACAGCACTCCTTTTTTTGAGATAGTTGCAGAGGAAGGGAGTCCCTTTTTAAATTCAATACATAAACATATATTAAGAGTCTTCTGGGTGGAGGAATTATACTGAAGGAAGAGTACAAAGGTTTTTGATTTTTTTTACTTAAGAGTACTTAATTTTTCTAAATATATGTAAAGATACCTTTCAACATTTGTGTTCCAAATTTTTCTAACTTCCTCTCAAGTTTCCCCTTCTTCCCAAGACAGCTAGCACTCTGATATAGGTTATGTACATACAATCAAAAGTATAAAGTTTAGATTAGACATGGTGGATAGAGATGGATGGTATTGTTTTTAAGGAATATCCTAATAGAGATTTAAAATGCCAACACACACATACAAAACACCATGCATTTATTTTATGATAAATGCATCAGAGAGGGGCAAAGTGCTGTTCAAGGTCTCAAGGGAAAGGCTAAGGAAAGAGAGGAAGTAGGAAAAAGCTTCCCAGAGAAGGTAACCTTTAAATGGAGCTTTAAATAGCCAGTGGGAAGAGGAAGAATTCCAGCTGCACAGATTAGTAAGGGCAAAGTCAAGTAGTCAGGGAAGTCCTGTGAGTTCTGGGTCTGAGCTGTCCCAGTTTGACTGAAGCAGAGAATGAATCAACCGAAGTAATAAGAAGTAGGGACAGAAAAAAATTGAATGACACAAGACCACATAGAGTCCTGAGTGCCAGGGAGAGGAGTTTAAACCTTATTCCACAATCAATGGGGAGCCGCTGAAGATTGAAGAAAGAAGCACAAGGCTAGGGAGTGGATTTGTGCCTCCATTAGTTTAGAGAACTCTTAGATAAGGAAACCCTCCCTTTTCTAACACAGCCCATTCTCAGCAATTTATAATCATTGCCTGGAGCACTAAGAACTTCAATGGCCTGCCCAGGGTCACATAGTCAATGTGTATAAAAGGTAGGACTTGAATCCAGCTCTTTCTGGCTTTGAGGCTGACTTTCCACTGTGAAGTCATCTATTTGAAAGGAAACTTATTCTAACAGTATATGAAGAAGCACAGATTATAGACCTAGGAGGACAATGGATGGACAATAGAAAAACCCAACAGATATTGTGATGATTCAAAAGTCTAGACCCTGCCTAGATTAAAGCGGTTGTGATATGAATAGAATCTCTAGAAGAGACTTTAAAAACCAATGCTTCTTAACTTTATGTCATAGACACAAAATGAGATAGACCAAATGAGGTACTATTTGTAAGTTTTGTAAATATTTGCAAAGATAATATTTGTGTACAATGCTCAGCACACAGGAGGCACTTAATAAATGCCTGCTCCATTTTCCTTCCCTTCCCTTTCAGTAGTTGGGTAAAACCTATTGACCCATTGTCTAGACATTTCACCCTTATTTTGGGGAGTGTCTGCTTGGGTTTGGTAAAAGGCCTCCCCCTCTGATCTTCAGAGGCTAGAGAGTTGGCCATAGCACAAGAAAAGAAAATAGTTGCAAGTTTGAAAGAGATTTATTGCTCAATCAAGTTTCTTCCCAGTTCTATTCCTCTTCCAGCCTGCCCTCTTTCTTATTTTCAGGGGAGACTTAGGTCAGGTGAGGGAATCTCCTGGAGATAGAGAAAAGAAAAGCTAACTCCTCATTTTCTAGGAGTAGCAGAATTGCTGACAATTTTGTAGGACTTTTAAAGTTTATGAATCACTTTGCTCAGAGCAGTCTGTAAAGGAGACAGTGCAAGGGTTTTTATCCCCATGTTACAGATGAGGAAAACTGAAGCTAAGTAACTTGTCCATGCAACAAATAAATAGCAGAGCTAGATTTGACCTGGGGCTTCTGATGGCAAATCCAGAATTCTATCCAATATACCACAACTTGGGCCCAACAACTCAGAGACAGAAAGAGACAGACACACAAAGAGAGAGCGAGGAGACAGAGAAAAGAGAGCATGAGAAGAAAAAAAGAAGAGAGGAAGAGAGAGACAGAGAAACAAGAGAGGCAGAGAGACAGAGAGAGAAAGGAAGACAAACAGAAAGAGAGAGACAAAGGTGAAAGAAAGACAGAGAGAGACAAAGGAGGGAGAAAGACAGAGAAAAACAGAGACAGAGAGACAGAGACAGAGAGATAGAAACAGAATAGAAGAGAGGGGGGAGAGAGGGAAAGAAAGGGAGAAGGGTAGAAGGGAAGGGGAGGAAGAGAAAAGAGGGAGAAGGAGAAGAGGAAAGAAAAGGAGAGAGAAAGAGAAAGGGAGGGAGAGGAAAAGGGAGGGGCGATGGAGAGGGGCGAGCAGGAGTGAGGGAGGGAGCAGGTCAGGCAGAGGTGGTCCGGAGAAAGAGCGCTGCCCGTGGCTCAGCTGTGTGCTGCTGAATTAGCTGGGTGGCTTTTTATCCTCGGTGCCTCCTCTTCCTTCTCTGCCAAATTAAAGAACTGGGTGTCCGAGATGCCCCGTCTCCGCAGCCCGCCCCGGTCAGTCCCAGTGAACGAACCTTTGCCTACGTCCCCTCCACACAACCCTGGCTGGGTCTATATCTCCTGGACCTGATCCTGTCCCTTCCTTGGGCCTCGGTTTCCCCCAGTATCTGACTTGGAACAAGCTCCCAGCCCCCTGCACAGGGCTGAGAAGAGCTGAGAGTGGATGGCTGGATTACCGTGTTATTTTTCTTTCCCATACCTTCCCTCCCTAAAGCAACCAACCCCGCCCTGAGAGCTGCGGCAGCTGGGGTGCCCTGGGTTCTGCCTCTGGCTCTCTCTGTTTGCTTTCTCTCCTACCCCACGGGAACTAAAGCCAGGATGTCCTCAGGTCACAGAATGGTATGTTCCCCCTTCTCGTCCCTTCCCCCAACTCCTTGGAGACAGGGAGCCTGACTTCCAATCCTGGCTCTGAGCTTTTCTAACTATATGACTTTGAAGAAGTCACTTTCCCTCTAAACCTCAGTTTCCTTCTCCATAAAATGGGAAGATTCCACTAGATTGGAGGTTCTTAACTTGGAAGTTCACAGATCTTTACCAAGAGGTCAGTGGATAGAATTGAGCAATTCTTTAAACTTGGATGGGAAAAAATTACATGTTTGTTTTCATTAACTCTGGCTTCCTTTGTACTCCCATGTATTTTATTTTGTGCCCTTATTCTGAGGAAGGTCCGTAGACTTCATCACACTGACAATTCATAAGAAAAGCCCAGGAGCTCCTGAATTGGTCAGTTTCTCAGGTTTCTTACAACCCTGACTTATTATATGACAATTCTATGAGTTACCAAATGCAGAGGGATTCAAACTTTTCAATGATATGATAAGGAGGCAGTTAGGTCCTTCATGGGCTAGAGGATTAGACTTGGAATTAAGAAAATTTAAATCAAATCCTGCCTCAGACACTTAAGTTAGACTAGCAGGGCAAGTCACTTAAAGAAATGCTAGATAGTAGTGTCATATAAGCTGGCACTTCTATAGCACTTTAAATTTGCAAAATATTTAACTGTTATCTCCTTTGATCTTCATAATAACCCTGTGAAGTAGAACCACCAACACCCCCACTTTACAGAGGGGAAACTGAGGTAGCAGGAAGTTAAATGAGCTGCCCAGGATGATACTTCTGTCTTGAAACAAGATTGAATTTAGGTCTTTCTCATTGCAAGGCCAATATTCTCTCCACAGGATCACTTACTTGTGTACACGTGACAAGGAGGAAAAGAAGGGATGTTCACTATGCCGAAGGGTGTTTCACTTTACGTTACAGAAGAATTCTCCAATCTATCAGCACCTGGTTTAGGTCTTTAATTAATATGTGAACCTGTTAGACTGTAAGTCAGGGATTCCAGAGACACAGAGTTCTGCACATATAGATACCTAATAAATGATTGTTGAATTTACCCGACTGTTCTAAATTTGTTTTTCTTTCAATTAACAAACATAAATATTTTCACCTCTCCCTCACTGGAACATTGAAAAAAACAAAAAACAAAAAACAAAACTTCTATAACAAATTCCCATATTGGTCCTGTTCAAAACTGGGTGCCTCATTCTGCTTCTTTAGTCCAGGCTGGAGATACCTAATTTGTCATAGGGTCAGTATGGGAATTTTCTAGATGCCTTCTCTGGCAGGAGAAATCACTACTTGACAAGATGGCGGTGGGGATAGGGAAGGCAGAAAGATTCCCTTTTAAAATGTTGGTTTACACTACATAGCATTTCCAATCCCTCTGTTTTTGTCTGCCTCATTTTGGATTTCCTTCAGGCTAATTTGTACACTATTTCAAAGTCCAGTTCTTCTTGTGCAGCAAAATAACTGTTTGGACATGTATACATATATTGCATTTAACATATACTTTAACATTTAACATGTATTGGTCAACCTGCCATCTGGGGGAAAAGGGGGGGGGAGGAGGGGAAGAGTTGGAACAAGGGGTTTTGCAATTGTCAATGCTGAAAAATTACCCATGTATATATCTTGTAAATAAAAAGCTATAATAAAAAATAAATAAATAGAATAAAATAAAATAAAATATTGGTTTAAATATTCTGTCCATTTCAGATTTATCCGCTATGTTGACTATAGGGAGAACAATGATTTGATTATAAATGTGCGATTTATATAAGAATTCCAGGGTGGTACAGTTGGAAAAGTATTTAGTGGCTATGGCGTCAAAGAACATAAGTTCAAATTGTTTTCTTTGATTTTACTGCCTTGGTGACCTTGAACAAGTCACTGTGTGGACAGCAGTCTCCTTATCTTTAAAATGAGAGGGTTGGACTAGATGGTCTCAAAGGTCTCTTCAAGTTCAAATATCCCAACTTTGGTGCAATAATAATAATAATTATCATTATCTAATTATCATTATAATTACAATTATCATTATCATTATATAGTTATCATTACTCTTCTGTTCCAGGCTAGTTTGCCTGGAACTTGTTCCCTGATTTCTTCCATTTCCCACCTCCAAATCTTTGTGCATCGCTTTCCTCCATGGCTCCTCACTTCTTAGAGTTCTTAGCTTCCTTTGAGGCTCACTGATTCAGAGCATGTGGCCACAGGCTTAAAAAGTGACAGGAATCGGATGCCAAACTTGCAAATCTGGGCCAAATCCAATAACCCCTTCTTGATCCCCATCCTTCCGGATTTCTCTGCAGTCTCTGACTTCTGGATACTTTCTCTCTTTTAGGTTTTCATGACATTGCTCTCTCCTGATTCTCTTCCTGCCATTCCTTCTCAGTTTCCATGCTGAATCTACATCAGGGATATGTCTACTAATGATAGGTATAGCCCAAGACTTTGTCCTGGATCCTCTTCTCACTCCATACTGTCTCACTGAGTGATCTCATTATGGGTTCATTTATTATCTCCATGCAGATGATTCTATGAATTATTTACCTCTTGACCTCCTATTCCTAATTGCCTATTGGACTTCTTAAACTGGAAGTTCCCCTGGCACCCCAAACTCATTATGACTAAAACAGAACTCATTATCTCCCCTTCTTCCCCAAACCACTTCTTCCCAACTCCTATTCATGCCAAGGACACTATTAGGTTATTTGGGCTATCAGTGTGGACTCTTCGTCTGCACTGGCTTCCCATATTCAATCTGTTGTCAAATCCTTATCTGTTCCACCTTTGCCACCTAGCTTGTGTGTGTTCCCCTTCTCTCCACCCACACTTGGGTACAAGCTGTCGAATCACACTAATCAGTCATCTCGTGACTCAAGGCTCTCCCTACGCTAAAGTATGTTCTATTCGGCTGCCAAAGTGATTTTCCTAAAATGTAAATCTGATCATGTATCTCCATCAGGAAACTCCAGGGGCTTCCTGTGAACTCAGGATCAAATATGAAACCCTCCAGCTTTTTTTCTATTTTTTTTTCCAGTCTTCTTACACTCTGTCCTCCAGCTATTCTATGCTCCAACTACTTGCTATTCTTCCCACATTATCCTCTCCAACTCCATCTCTGGGTCTTCCCACTAGCTGGCCCATTCCCATTTCTCTTCTTCCTTACTTCCATCTTTCAACTGCCCTGGCTTCCTTCCATCTTCTGCATTTGGCTTTTTTCAATCCTCCAGCTCCCAGTGACTTCCCTCTGAAATTACTCACCTTCCATTAACCCTATATAGCTCTTGTATGTATATACTTCTTTACATATTATTTTTCCCCTTAAAGAGCATCTCTAATCACTCAGTTCTCAAGGATTGATCAATAATACCTAAGCCAAGCCCCGCCTAGTCATTGTTTGGGCCCAGATTGGCTCAGAGTAAATGTAGATAAGTTGTTTCTCTTTTGGCCAGAAACCCTGAGGACCTTCCTTTCCCTAATTGAACTTTTTTTTTTTTTAAACTGGGTGAAAGATGGCATTCTCTGCCTCATTTCTTACCTAGCCTTAATCACTGATTGGGTGCTCCCTTAGTCAAACTGAGACTTGTTAAAGATCTTAGCTTTAAAAGGCCAAGATCTTCCACTGCATCCAGGGCCATCTCCATTCACCCCTGATCTATATCTTACCACTGGACCCAGATGGAGCTGGAGGAAAAAGTGATGCAGGATTCCTTGCTCAGCCCTCCCTACGGAAATCCATGTCACTTGCAAGTCTGAAGGCCTGCTCCTTTTTGAGAACCACGGACAAACATCTTCAGGCCAAGAAAAACAGTGGTAAGCATTAAATAACTAACTAATCTGGAACATAATTGGTGCTTAATAACGGCTTTTTGACTGACTGACTGACTTGGGCAGCTAGTTATGGTGGCTATGGCAGAAGAAGGAAGTAAGGGATAGCTGGGTGGCTCAGTGGAGAGAGCACCAGCCCTGAATTTAGGACGACCCGAGTTCAAATCTGACCTTAGACACTTAACATTTCCTGCCTATGTGACCCTGGACAAGTCACTTAACCCCAATTGCCTCAGTGGGAAAAAAAAAAAAGAAGAAGAAGGAAAATTGATTTGAAACTCCATTTTTTTTAACCCAGAGAACCAATCATCAGGTTCAAGGAACTTGAGGTCTTAACTGGAATTCATGGAAGATAAAGTATAGAAGGAATGAAAGAAAGAGCCCACTTGGATGAAATCATGGATTTTCTCAAGTCCTTGCATGCCAGTGCTAACAGCCTTCCTATTTGTCTCTCATCAGTCAGGGCATGTCTTGATGCCCCATTTTTTGGATGAGGACACTGAAAAGTGAAGGGGGTCACCAAGGGTAACACAGAAAGGCAATGGCAGAACTGGAACAGGAACCTGGTCCTCAGCTCCAAGTTCAGGAGTTCTTCCTATTACTGGAAGTCTGAGAGTCCTGGAGAAAGAACGGCACAGTGCCCTCAGAATGGAATGTCTCAACATTTCCGAGGCAGAAGTCAAACTCATCACGTGCCCAAATTTGGATTGGCCATGGGGTCTTATTTGTATTAGTCAACCAACTGGAAGGAAAATTCTCAGCTGCACCTACTGGGCCACTTCTGTTTCTACAGAGCCCCAGGCCAGGAACATGGCTTGGGGAACTTGTTCTCTCCCCAGCCCTGGGGAATTGGAGAACATCATTTCCTCTCTCTCTCTCTCTCTCTCTCTCTCTCTCTCTCTCTCTCTCTCTCTCTCTCTCTCTCTCTCTCTCTCTCTCTCTCTCTCTCTCTTTCCTCTTCTTTCTCTCTCTTCCTCTCTGTCTCTGTCTCTCTGTCTGTCTCTGTCTGTCTCTCTCTGTTTTTCTCTGTTTCTCTCTCTCTCTGTGTCTTTCTCTCCTTTCCTCTTCTCTCTTCCTCTCTGTCTCTGTCTCTGTCTCTCTCTCCTTTCCTTCTCTTTCTCTCTTTCTCTCTTCCTCTCTGTCTCTGTCTGTCTCTGTCTCTGTCTCTCTCTCTCTCTCTGTCTCTCTCTGTCTCTCTCTCTCTCTCTCTCTCTCTCTCTCTCTCTCTCTCTCTCTCTCTCTCTCTCTCTCTCTGTCTCCTTTCCACTTCTCTCTCTCTCTGTTCCGTCTTTCTCCCTCTCTTTATCTTTCTCTCTCTGCCTCTCTGTCTCTGTCTCTATCTCTCTCTTTTACTGAATCTATCTGGCTATCTACTTATACCAAGTATAAACAACCTTTTATCAAAGTTTGGCTGAGAAAGGGAAGAGACATAAGAGACTAACTCATGAAGAGCAGTAAGATCTAGTGAAGGTTTGTTTAGAATGAGGGAGATTTGAGCATGTTCATAGGCAGCAGATAGAAGCCAAAGATTAGTGAGGAAGGAGTTGATAGTGCAGCAGTTTGCTGCACAAGTTGGAGGGGATAGGGTACACATAGAGAAAGACAATCTTCATCAGATATAGGAACAGACAAGGAGATCATGGGTGATGATAGCAATGAGATGTGAGATGAAGAGAAGGAAGAAGGGAATGTTATAATAAATGGCCCCAATTTTCTTGATAAATTATGAGAACAAGTACTCAGCTGTGAGGGTGGGCAGAGGATGCTGTGGGACAGTTGAGAGAAAAGAAAAGTTGGAACTGCTCTACTGAGAAGGATAAAAGAATTCATTACAACTACACCCAGAGAAGGAACACTGGGAAGTGAATGTAAATTGTTAGCACTACTGTCTATCTACCCAGGTTACTTATACCTTTGGAATCTAATACTTAATGTGCAACAAAAAATGGTATTGACACATATATATTGTATCTAGGTTATATTGTAACACATGTAAAATGTATGGGATTGCCTGTCATCAAGGGGAGGGAGTAGAGGGAGGGGGGGATAATTTGGAAAAATGAATACAAGGGATAATATTATAAAAAAAATACTCAGGCATATATACTATGGAAAAAATTCTAAATAAAAAAAAAATTCATTACAAATTGCCTTCTGCAATGAGTGCCCAATTGAAATTAGATGGAGTAATGGAGTCATCCTACACTTCTTCCATCTAAACAGCAGCACATAAAAGGGAATGAAAGAAACAAGGAGAGTATTCCAAAAGAGAGGGTTGGCAAGTAGTAAAGAAAGTAGTGAAGAAGATTAAACAAGGGATTAAAGGAAGATTAAAGGTGAACTGGTACCCTAAGAGACAGAGATTTGAAAGGAAGCAGAGCATAGCCAGAGAAGGGGTGATGGTCTGGGGAAGCATCGGAGGTCATGAAAAGGTTTAGAAAGGGTACAGCAGTTGAACTGATAGAAGATTATGATCAGAGAAAGGAATTCAGAGTTCTTGGTTTAAAACATTTGTGGATGATGGCAAGATCAAGAGGATGACTATCCTTGAGTGTAATTTAGCTGAAGAAGAAGAATAGCTTATAGCTCATGAGCAAACTGAGGATCCAAGAGATTAGGTATTTGAAAAAGTATCCATATCTGTGTCTAAATCCCCTACTATGAGAGCATAAATTGGTGTGTAGAAATAGAGACCAAAAGCCAAATAGTGAATTTGTTAAGAAAAGGAGAATGTCTTCAGAACTGGTAGTTAATAACAACCAGAATCTGGATCGAGTGCTAAATTTGGATAGAATGAACATATGGAAAGTGTCAGGACTCTCTCTTTTCAGCCCATCTTTAAAACCTGTCATCTTTGGAAAGTCACCAACAATTTAATCCAATTAACATTTGTAAGTTGTTCCTATGTGACAGACCCATATAAGGATGTTGTTCATCCTTCATTTTCCAAGAGCCAGTGACATCACAGGGTAAAATCTCAGCTTGCATCTGAATCGGAGTAAGGGGGGTGGAATTGCACACAGTTGTCCAGTGGCGAGACAAAAGTCAAGGCAAGCAGCAGTGGCACAGAATGCAGAGGATAATCTGGTATCTTCAGTGTCTTACCAAGCTCTAAGCATTCCGGAGCACCAGCTTCAGCTGCCTTGGTGGATATTGGGATAAATTGTTCTCATTCAGCCATTCCACCAAGGGAAGTTTTCACCTGCTTGGGGTAGAGCCTATTCCACTGGTTTGTTTTAGGCCTGTTGGTTACCCTCAACCTGGTTTAGCCATCTGCCAAGATAGTATGGCCACTTCGAATGCTACAACTTCTTGGAGCCACAGGTAGAAGTTATGCAACAGGTGCACTCCAAAAGTGGATGAGCAGCCTTGTAAAGGTCTCAGTAACCTTCACACCAGAGATGCTGGTCCTATCTGAACACCCCATATATCCCCCCACACCCCAGGAATACAAGAAAGAAAAATCAGAGCAGGTTTCATGAAAAGGGTAACATCTGAGCTGATCCCTGAATGGGATTCTTTCATTTCTGTTTGTTGTTACAAAGGAAGAATGGGGGCGTGGGGGGAAGAGATATATTTGGAAAGAAAGGTGATGTAAAATCAAAAGATATCAATGGGGGGGGCGGGGAGGGAGGGCGAAGAGCCCACACCAGTAGAGCAGACAATACAGGAAGGGAAGTCTGGGAAGGATTGGGGAGGAACAAAAAGGAAAAGGTAGCAAGGAAAAGCAGTTTTTATTGTGGGGGAAGCAAGATGACCTGTGAAAATGCCTAGAGGCAGAGGAAGGCAGCGCCAATGACACAAAGAAGCTCCAATTTGGTTGCATGTAGCCTAGTGGAAAATGAGGTAGGAGCTCAACAAAGTGCTACAAATGCTAAGCTAAGAAGCAATGGGAATACGGCAATCACTAGGGCTTGATTGGAGGTAGGGAAGCCAATTAGGAAAACAACGTGCCCCTTCTAAGCAAAAAGTAATAACCTTTTCCAGGAAGTTTACTTGGAGCATCTCATAAGACTGAGAGTCTGATTCCCATAATACAGTGAGCTGCATTGTTTCCCAGTGGTTCTGCATCCACTCAGAACCCTTTTCCCCCAATAGCCACAGAGTTTTATAGCCTGAAAAAAGTATATCTGGATTCAGCATCCTGTCTAAAAGGTATCTTTAAGTATTGGGACAGGAGAGTCTTTTTTTCTTTTTTTGAGATGCAGTAGGAGTTAAAGGACTTGCACAGGGTTACACAGCCAGTAATTAGTAAGTGTTTGAGGTGGGATTAGAACTCAAAGATCATCTAGCCACACCCCAGAATCATTTTTACAAAAAAAGAAACTGAGGACCATAGTGATTCAGTGACTTGAGCAAGATCATCTAGAGAATAGTCCAAGCAGGGTGAGTGCCCAGATTTTCCAACTCCTGGTTATGTGTCCTTCCACACGGCCTCCACCAGGGCTCCCAAATTATAGCTCAGATTTCTTTCTAGAATTTTTATATTCCAGCTTGCGTTCTATTTTAAAGTTTCTATTCCGGGATTGTGAGATTTGAATGAAGATTCGAGGATTTGATACAGAATGCAGTAGTCCAGCCTCCTCTTTGATGTACCAGTTTAGCAGGTTTGGGATTACAGAGGGCAGGAGAAGGGGATCTAATAGTCTCCATTAGCCTGGTCCAGAATCAGGGATGGTTCTGAAGGACAGGTAATACAGTGAAACCCATTCTCCACCCCTCAAATTTCCCAACTGAAAAAATATATCTGGATTCAGCAGCCAGTCTAAAGACCTTGTTTAAGTGTTGGGACAGGGGTCTTTTTATTTTTTATTTTTTGGAGATGGGGAGTTAAATGACTTGCACAGAGTCACATAGACAGTAATTGTCAAGTATCTGAGGTAGGGTTTGAACTCAGAGACTCCGACTCCAGGGCCAGTGCTCTATCCATTGAGCCCCCCAGCTGTCCCAGGAAGGACTTTCTTAAGGGAGGAGAAGAAAAGGGCAACAGTCTCAGTCACACAGGCCAGACTCTCAAGGTCACTTGGTGGCAAAGTATCACTGACTCTCATATACTCCCAGTAGGTATTTGGGCTTGTGTCTTGAAGAGGTAGGTCTTGGGCCCTGTCCTGATGGCTGTTTGGAGGAAGGTTTCCACTTGTAAATAGCCAATTTATGGTGGAGCCTCAAAACTCACTGATTTCTGCTCCTAGCTCAAACCTCCATTTTTCCCTGCCTCAATTAAAGTCCAAGACCTCTTGCTGTGCTTGGAGGAAGTAGAATCATGCAGGCAAGCCATTTAATCTCCATTTGCCTCAGTTTCCACAGCTGTAAAATGGGCATAAAATAGCATTACCTGCCTCCTAGGGTTATTGTGAGGGTCAAATGAGATAATATTTGTAAAACACTTAACACACTGCCCGGCACATAGAAGGTATCCTGTGAATGTTGGACATTTTTATTATTACTTCTCTGAGCTTCCACTTTCTCAACTGTTAAATTAAAAGAGATTTGTAAACCTTCAAGTTTCATTGAGGTATGAGCTAATCATGGCACTGGGCAGAGAGGAGATGAGTGTGAGAGCCTCCTACACTCAGAGAAACACCTCTTCCAGCCTCATTTCCACCCTCCGGGCTGGCCTTAGCCCAGGCTGGCAGCTGGCCAGTGTTTAGGAAGTGCTGCCGGGAGCACCACCCAGAAGTGAATTCCTTCCTAGGAAGAGTAGGCTCCTGGAAATGAATCACATCACTCCTGGCCCCGAGAGCCAGGCACCCACTAGCACCGTGCCTTCTCCAGAGCAGTCAGGGGCCGCAAGCTCAAGCTAGGTCTGCCCGGGACTTACTGAGCCAGGTACATCTCTTCTCCAGACTTCATTGATCCTCCCCTCCGAAACAGGGTGCCTTGTTTTTACTGAGAGCATCTGGAGGAGCAGCTCTTTGTTAGATCCCACTGTCGGGGTAACCAAGAGACAGGGGGTCCCTGCTCTGGAGGAGTTCATACCTCAAATTCAACATGCCTTAAGCTCACTGGTATGCTAGTAAATGCTTAACAACCACATGTCCAGGAAAAAAACTATAACTGTATCCATACAATATGGGAGTTTTTAACCTTCTCTGTGCCATAGACCCCTCTCAGCAGTGTTTGGTAAAATCTATGGATCCCTTCTTAGAAAAATGTTTTTAAGTGTATAAGATAAAATATACCAGACTACAGAGGAAATCACTTATAATGACACATAGTCATCAAGGCATTAAAAAAAAAAATTCCTAGACTCAAGCTGCCAGATTACTCTTCCTAAGGCAGTAAATGTCTGATTTTGACTCGTGTTAAAAACTCTTCCACATTTCCCAGTTGTCTTCAGAAGAAAATACAAATTCCGTAGCCTGACATTCAAGGCTTTTTACAATCTGGCTCCAAATGTCCCTTCCAGTTTTTCCTCTAACTACTTCAAGCCCTCTTAAGTCAAAGCTACTTGCCAATTGTCAAAATAGACCTTTCATTCTCCCTTGAGTCCGTGCCTTCGTTTATTGTCTAGGCTTGCAATGTCCAGCTCATCCTTTAGGGTCTGGTCCAAATATCATCTCCTCAGTGAAGCCTTCCCTGATTCCTACCTCCACTGAATTTTATTCCTTCATTCATCATTCATTACATAAAAAGAGGATCACATCTGTGTGAAATGTAGTAGAAAGAGAGCAAAGTTTATAGCAAGAAAGATTTGAGTTCAAGTATTACCTTTGAAATATACTGATTAATGTGAACCTGGAAAAGGTCCTTAACTTCTCAGTGTCCCCAGTAACATTCTAAGGATATAAATGTATTGGTATTTGTATTGGTGGAGAGACTTCCTTAACACTGATGAAATCACAAGTCTAGTCTTGAAATGTACATGTACATGTGTGTATATATGCAAAACATTTTAAAATTTTTATATATGTGTACACACGCACACACACACACACTCACAATCTTATAACACACCTACCTCCCTTTCACCTTGAAAGAGGAGACTCTTCCGTAATCTTTAGATCCCCACAGGGCCCTGAACTTAAGAGATACATCATATAAAATGTTAGATTGTGTTCTCCACTTGATGGGGATGTGCCAAGGATTCAATGATAGAATGGATGAAAAGGGGCCTTGACAATTATTTTAAATCAAAGTAATAGTCTCCTATTACTGTGTTAATAATTGTCCCCTTCTGCTCAGGTCCCCATTACACATTCTCTCTTCACTTTGCCATTTCAAATCTTATCAGTTCTTCAGGCTCCATCTAAAATCCTACCTTATCTCAGAAGCCTTCTGGGAATGCCCGGCCCAAAGGGGTTTCTTGCCTCCCTAAACTCTTGCCATTCAAACTAGTGTTTGATCACACATAGATCTGGATTCATCTGTCAGTCATCTTGTCCCCATCTAGACTGTAAATTCTATGATTACTTCTTAGTTGGGGCTACCATCTTTTCTTGTTTAAACTATTGTTGGTTAATGGCCTCCTAACTGATCCTCTAGTTCCATTCTACATAGACCCTTCTGAATATACTGCTATGGTTCTGTTACTCTGTGACTCAAAGATTTTCCACAGCTCCCAACAGTCTATTGAATAAAGCATAAAATTCTTGATTGTTGCCTTCAAGACCCTCAATAATCTGTCTTCAATTTAACATTTATTTTTATCTCAAGCTACTACCCTTTCTGTACTATTTTAGTCAATCCAGGATTCTTTCTATTTCTTGCTTTCATCCTGTGCTCCCCCAAATACAAGCCTTTGTTCACTTTTCCTTATGTTTAGTTAGAATGGATTCTTCCCCCCCCCCCCACCCCTACTAAACTCAGAATTAGGAGTAGGTTTAATCTAACCTTTCCCCTAATCCCTCTTTTCCAGGTGCTTAAATCTCTCCCTTCCTTGAAGTTGAAATTCAGTTGTCACCTCTTTCAAGAAATCTTCCTTGATTTTGGAAAAAGCTGAAAAGGTTTACATGAATTGATGCTGAGTGAAGTGAGCAGAACCAGAAAAACATTGTACACAGAAATAAGAACTAAATAGTCCTATTAACTATAAAAGACTTGGTTCTTCTCAGTAAGTCAGTGATCCAAGGCAATTCCAATAAACTTTGGATGGAAAATGCCGTCCACATCCAGAAAAAGAAAAAAGAAACCTTAGAAGTCATCTCTCCCTCCCTCCCTCCCTCCCTCCCTCCCTCTCCCTCTCTCTCTCTCTCTCTCTCTCTCTCTCTCTCTCTCTCTCTCTCTCTCTCTCTCTCTCTCTCTCTCTCTCTCTCTCTCTCTCTCTCATTGCTCAGAGCTGCTTACTTAAAACTCTCCTCTGCATTTACTCTATCTTATTCTCCCTTGTATCAGTTATTTGTGTACATGACTTCTCTGCACCCTGACCCCTGTAATAAAGCATAATTTTCTTAAAAAGAGATTCTTTGGGATCCTCTGGAGTAAGCCCAGAGTCTTACATATTAAAGAGATTTGATAAATATTGTTGAATTGAATTATTCTGTTTGCCTCTTAGCTTAAACACATATGTGGTCGAGAATGGTCAGTAGATGTTTTTTAACTGATTGAGATTTCTCAGTCCTTTGTTAGGTAAAAAATGGGACAGATAGGCAGAAAGACTTGGGAAGATTCAGGAGAGAAAGAGTTAATGGAAAAATCAGAGGTTCCTTAACCTCAAGCATTTTAGCAAGACTTCCTCTAGATAAATGCTTGCTATTTTCTTCTTTTTCCCCTCCCCCTTCCCTATTCTCAGACTTTCCCCTTTCTTACTAAGGTCATGGGGTTGTAAACAGTCAGTAGGGCTATCCCTTGCCCCAAACTGAACTTTGCATCTGGCACTTTATGACTTTGTTGATTGGCACCTGAAAGACTCTGGGAGAGGGAAGGTTTTGCCTTGTAAGGGCTAGGCTGAGGAGGATGGAACAGAATGAGTAAGAGAAAGAAATGCCCATTTCTACTATCCCCTGACCTTCCTGGACCCAAAAGAGACCCTAGGGATCATCTAGTTTCCAGGTCAGCTCCTACGCCCTCCTTGATTTTCAAATGAGCCACTTCAAATGTTTCCCAAAACAACCTTATGTCTCATCTGTAAAAGGAGGAGGCTGCACTAAATGATCTAGATCTCTCCTAACTCTGACATGCTATGAGTGTAAGCCAAAGAAAGAAAAGGTGAGATAATTGTTAGAGAAAGTTCTCTGGAAAACTGGGAAGAACAGGAGACAGAAAATGGGAGGTAAGGCATTCCAGGAAAGGAAAAAAATGGAGTTTAGAAAGTTAGAGGATGGAATAGAGCTTAGCATTAAAGTAATTAAAACTTCCCTCCACAGTCCTCTCCATCCCCAATCCCCCATGTCATACAGACAAGGAAACAGAAGACTAGATGGACAGGAATCGAATTCAACTGAAATGCAAGATGATAGAATTTAGATTTAAATAGGTATTTCAGAAGCCACTTAGCCCAGATGAGGTAACTGAGATTAATAGGCATTTAGTGACTTATACATAGTCTTATCCAATGGACAACTAGAAGTGGATAGCGTGCCAATCCTGGAATCAAGAAGACTCATTTTTGTGAATTCAAATACACCCTCAAACGCTTATTAGCTGTGATACTGGGCAAGTCCCCTGCTTACCTCAGTTTCCTCATCTGTAAAATAAGCTGGAGAAGGAAGTGACAAATCTCTGCCAAGAAAATCCCAATTGAGTTCAAAAGGAGGCAGAAAATAGAGAGTAAAACCCCTTTCAGGAACCAAACTGTTCCTTTTGTCCAGAATCTTTGGAAAGGAGTCTTATCTCTTCCTTGAAAGGCAGCAGAAGGCAATAGGGTTAAACCAGAGAAAGCCTATCTCATTTCCAAACCCCCTCAGTATGAGTCACTAGGTTTTCATTCAGTGTAAGCAAGCCTTACCCTTGTGTTTTGAGGAAGGGCCAGCCTGAGGCTCAAAGATGCGGGATCTAAAGCCAGAGAGAGCTCTCTGGAGATTCAACGGATTCTTGGGGATGGTGGACCTCATCCCATCTCACCCAGTCATCTGCTGGCGTGTTTTTGCCATTGTCTCTAGCTAACTCTTGGTTTGGGGGAGCTATTATAAGAAGTAGTTAGTGGGAAGCAAATTGATGGAGGCCAAGGGAACAGAACTTGAATCACCCAACAAGCTCTGGAGATGTCAATACCTTCTCTCAAGGAATTTACATTGGAATAGGGAAGACTTTGAAAACAGATTCAATATCAGTCTTTCCCCACAATTCTCAGTGGGGAAGGAAGGATGCTGAGTTTAAGACTTTTTTTCCCAATGGAATAGAGGATCTAAAATTCTTGCTACACCACTCAGATGGTAAGGTCTACATTTTATCACCTGTGTATTGTCTTGTTGTTTTTCTGATCTTGAATTTTAAAGTGAGGAGGCCAGACTAAATGAACTCTGAAGCGTCTTCTAGACATACATTCTATAAATAAAGTACAAACTGGATTGTCAACCTTCACCACAATAAAATCAAGAGCTGCCCAGAGGGTTCCTGTCCATGAGCCACAGCCTTTTACAAAACTGTCCACCCTCAGTCATTCAGAACACTCACAAACATGGCATGATCCCGCCTCCCATACATTGCCAACCCCTACAGGATCAGGGCCAATTGAAATCACCCTCCAAGAGGCTCTGGCTCTACCTGGCAAGTGGCCAACTCAGCTAAAGAGGAAAAAAACCACAGGCTCAGGAGAACAGGGATGTTTGCTTTTTCAACTGCTGGCCAGGCTTTCCTAAAGCTACACATTCCATCTTGGATTCAACCCAGAGGACCTGGGTTCAAATTCTACCTCTTTCTCCGGGGCTCAGTTTCTCCATCTCTAAAATGATGAGAATGGAACAATTGAGGATTTTAAACTTGAAGTCTATGAATTTGTTTTTAATATTTCAAAATCTGTATTTCAACATTATTTCCTTTGTAATCCTTAGTACTTTTATTTTTATCAGTTTTAGAAAGTATTTGGAGAAGTCTATAGGCATTATCTGAATACCAGAAGGATCCATTATAAAAAAAATGTTGAATCCCTGGTTTACATGGTGTCTAATTCCTATGACAGCACCTGCTATGCAAGTTATTGTAA